>NW_022984822.1:70922-74423 GCF_010094145.1 Didymella exigua CBS 183.55
CTAGGTAGTGTTAATAACTTAGCTAATACTAGGCAGAATTAGCTAATTCTTTTTTTATTAGAAGGCGCAATACTAGGCGCTTCTATCGAATAATAGATTATGTAAGCGTATCTCTGCTAGTTAAGAAGCTATAAGCCAAAACGTAAAAAAGCATAACGTACTCCACAAGCGAGTGACCGGCACAAGCGAGTGACCGGGTTTTGCCAAGACCACACCAAACTTCACTCTGCCTATTATACCTTAACAAAATAATATAAAGAGGCTGTTAAATGAAGCAGACATACAGCTTGCTCTCTAGGCTATCTAACAAGACGCGAATCTTACTGTGCTAAGCGCTGCAGCTATCTATAAGGTGTTAGAAAGCACCCTACAACAACAACGCGACAGAAAGCTCTCTTAACGCGATTGCAAGCCCAACATGATAAGGATGACTAGTACTGAAGAGGAGGTAATTGTCCAGCATGTATTAACGCTAGACGAGCAAGGATACTCGCCCCAGCTTGCTAATGTGGAGGATATGGCCAATTCTCTACTTGCTGAGCGCCACTAGCCCCACGTTAGCAAGAACTAGGCTGCCAACTTTGTTAAACATTAGCTAGAGCTTAAAGTTAAATTTAATTGCAAGTACAACTATAAGAGAGCTCTATGTAAGGACCCTAAGGTAATTAGGGACTAGTTCTAACTAGTAGAGAATACTAAAGCTAAGTATAGTATACAAGATAAAGACACCTACAACTTTAACAAGTCTAGCTTTATAATAGGCGTTATATTAATAGGAGCTGTTGTTACAGGCTCTAAGCATTGAGGGAGACTAAAGGCAGTGCAGCAGGGTGACTAAGAGTGGACTAGCATTATCTAAGGCATCTGCGCGAAGGGCTGGTCTATCCCACCCTTCATTATCTTCTCTAGTAAGCACTACCTCTCTGCCTAGTACAAGGAGCCTAGTATACCTAACAACTAGGTTCTTAATATCTCTAACAATAGCTAGACTAATAATAAGCTTAGAGTTAAGTAGTTGAAGCACTTTAATAAGCACATAAAGGCGCGCACTGTTGGCAGCTATTGGCTGCTCATTCTGGACGGCCACGAGAGCCACAACTTAGTCGAATTCCACCAGTACTGCAAGGAACACAAGATTATTACCCTGTGTATGCCTCCATACTCGTTGCACCTACTGCAGCTACTTGACGTGGGCTGTTTTTCTCTGTTGAAGAAGGCCTATGACCGCTAAGCTAAGCGGCTGGTGCGTAGCAAGATCACGCGTATTACTAAACTTGAGTTCTTGCCATGCTTCAAAGCGGCTTTTGACGCCTCAATTACAGAGAGTAACATCTAGGGAGGATTTAGAGGTGCTGGCCTAGTCCTATTTAACCTAGAAGCTGTGATATTAAAGCTTGAAGTATAACTACACACGCTAACGCCACCTACTGTAGACAACAGTACGTAGGAGTCTAAAACACTAAGCAATATGCTAGAATTTAGGTCTTAATTAAAGCTAATTTGAGAGAGGATTTAGAGACACGCTAATAGCTCACCAATGTCTATAGTTAACGCTCTTAATTAGCTCACTAAAGGCGCAGAGCTGATGGCGCATTCACTAGTTTTAGTGCGCAACTAGGTCGCTGACCTACAGGCAGCTAACAAGGCCACTACACGTCGTAAATCACACAAAAGGAAGCAATTACAGCGAGAGGGGACTCTAACCTTTGCTAAGGGAGTGCAGCTAACTACTCTAAAGGAGTTTAAGGCCTGTAGTGATAGGAAGAAGGCAAAGAAGAGGTCGCACGTTAATGGGAGCACTTAGTCTCTAAGGCGCTGTGGCACATGTAGCGAGACAGGGCACAACGCGCGAACATGTAGTAAAGATGCGCAGAGTACTATAGACTAGTTCTATATACTGTATAGTATAATATATTGTTGTTGTGTACTGTAATGTTGCAAAGTAGGTACAGTGTTGGTGTAGTCTTGGCAAAACCCGGTCACTCGCTTGTGCCGGTCACTCGCTTGTGGAGTACGTTACCCTACCCATCCGCCAGCCTACTCCTCTAGCAGAAGAACTTTACTGCAACACTAAAAGCACTAGGTTTCTAGACTATGCCTTACAAACCCTGCTGCCTAACTAAGGGTAGCATTATTATCTTCTTTTATATTAATAATATTATCCTTAACGTACCCCACGGGCGAGTTGGACACACGGGCGAGTCGGACACTTTTGCCAAGACCCTACTAAACCTCACCCTATTATAGCCTAAAACACCACACTCTAGCGCTGCAAGGTGCAGTACAGCTTAGAATATTATTTAGAGACTACTTCTGTATTATTCTTGCACGTTTGCGCGTTATGCCTAGTCTAATTGCACTGTCCTGTAGTAGTCTGGCCAAAGGCCAATAAAGGATATCTACTTCCTAACAACTTTTGCTAAAAAGCATGCACAAGTTAACTAGACGCCTAGTTAACTGCGTAGATAATATATATCCAGCTTAAGCCAAGCCGGCTAAGCTAATGTAACTGGCTAGCTCTAGCTCTTCTTTAGCTTTAGAGTCTAGACCGTTACATGTCCACAGAGTTGTTAGGAGGGCTCACCTACTTTAGCGCGCACCTGCTTCTTTAACTTCTTTCTATCACTACATGCCCTAAACTCCTTTAGAGCTGCTATCTGCTGCCCTTCCTTAACTGTAAGGGTCCCTTCCTTCTAGATTCGCTTTCTTTTGCGCGATTTACGTTCTGTGGCAGCTGCTAGAGCTGCGTGAAGCTCAGCGTTCTCCTGTTGCGCTAAAACTAGCTTGTGCGATAGAATCGCTCCCCCCTTTGCGTAGTGCTCAAGCGCGCTCAGCACAGAATTGGGTGAGCTACCCTGCTGCTTCTTATACTTCTCTTAAATTAGAGTTAATTACAACTAAAGTTCTAGGGTATTGCTAGGGGTTTACAACTACTAGAGCTTATTATTATTAGGGAGTTATAGTAATAGAGTGTGTAGCTTTATATTAAGCCCTATTATAACCTATTCTAGGTTAAAGGGGACTAGTCTAGCGCCTTAGAACCCTCCTTAGATGTTGCTTAAGGTAAATATAGTATTATAGGCTGCTTTAAAGTATAGCAGGAACTTAAGCTTTTTAATATAGTTAATCTAGTTATATATAAGGTCTTTAGCTTAGCGCCTATACACCTTCTTTAGAGGGGCAAAATAGCCTATATTAAGTAGCTATAGGAGATGTAATAAGTGCAGAGGCATACATACAGTAATAATCTTGTTATCCTTATAGTATTCCTAGAAATCTAGTAAGTTATAGCTCTTATAACTATTAATAACTAGTAGATAGTAGCTGCTAATAGTACGCTCCTTTGTATGCACGTTAAAGTACTTTAACTAGTTAAGACTAAGTTTGTTAGTAGTCTAGCTGTTCTTAGAGACCCTAATAACTAGGCTGGCAGAATGGGTATACTCCAACGTCCTTCGTGGGTACCCCCCAAAACCTTATCAATAATACATGGATTCTAGC
>NW_022984822.1:76138-78976 GCF_010094145.1 Didymella exigua CBS 183.55
TGTGTGTGTGTGTGTGTGTGTGTGTGTGTTGGTCAGCAGGTGCCATGCTGTATGCTGTTGCAGCTGCTACGTTGTGTGCGGGCGCAGCTGCAGCTGCTATGGTGTGGTGTGCTGTTGCAACTTCAAAACACAAACCTTCAACAAACAAACCTTCAACGCTCTACAACTCGCGTTATAGTAGGCCTACAACAATAATTTTTCGCTTATTTTGAAGCTACAATTTCGCTCTATCTGTAACGTACCCCACGGGCGAGTCGGACACACGGGCGAGTTGGACACTTTTGCCAAGACCCTACCAAAACACCCTTACTACACCAATGCCTCTCCACGAACGCCAGTTAGACGCGTTAAAAGAAGCTTAGATACAGCTTGCGCTTTAAGCTCTTAAACAAGACGCGACTCTCTCTCTACAGCGCGCTGCAGCTATCTATAGAGCTCCCCTACAGACACTAAGCGACTGACGCGCTGGACAACCTTCACAAGTTAATTCTATGCCCAAATTACAGAGCCTAACTAATACTAAGGAGCAGGTGATTGTTAATTATATACTTGAGCTAGACGCGCAAGGATTTTCCCCTTAGCTAGCAGCTGTGGCTGATATGGCCAATTCTTTGCGCGCTGAGCGCAGTCTGGGCCATGTTGGCCTAAACTAGCCTAGTATGTTTGTTAAGCGCTAACTAGAGCTTAAAGTGAAGTTTAATCGCAAGTATGACTACAAGAGAGCCCTCTGTGAGGATCCTAAGATAATCTAGGGCTAGTTTAGCCTAGTAGCTAATATTAAAGCTAAGTATAGCATCCAGGATAATAACACGTACAACTTTAATAAGACAGGCTTTATAATAGGCTAGATATCTACTAGAGCAGTTGTTACAGCTTTAGAGAGACAAGGACAGCTAAAGCAGGTCTAGCTAGGCAATTAGGAGTAGATAATAGTTATTAAGGGCATTAATGCTAAAGGGTAGGCTATTCTGCCCTTTATTATCTTCTAGGGCTACAACTACCTCTTAAACTAGTATAAAGAGGATAATCTACCCTATAATTAGGTTATTAGGGTCTCTAAGAATAGCTAGACTACTAACAAACTTAGTCTTAACTAGTTAAAGCACTTTAATATACATATAAAGGAGCGTACTATTAGCAGCTACTATCTGCTAGTTATTAATAGTTATAAGAGCTAACGTACTCCACGGGCGAGTCGCCCACACAGGCGAGTCGCCCACTTTTGCCAAGCCCCCACCAAACCACCCTTCCTACACTAATGCCTCCTCAACACCACCATTTAGACGCGTTAAAGGAAGCTCAGATACAGCTTGCGCTCCAGGCTCTTAAACAAGACGCGACTCTCTCTCAGCAACGCGCTGCAGCTATCTACAGGGTTCCTCAAAAGACACTAAGCGACCGATACACAGGACAACCTTCACGCGCTGATTCTATGGCCAACTTGCGGAAGCTGGACAACAACAAGGAGAAGGTGATTATTGAACATGTCCTTGAGCTAGACTCGCGAGGATTTTCCCCTTGGCTCTTAGATGTGGCTACTATGGCCAATTCTTTGCGCGCTGAGCGCAATCTAGGCCCTATTAGCACAAACTGGCCTAGTATGTTTGTTAAGCGACACCTAGAGCTCAAAGTCAAGTTTAATTGCAAGTACGACTACAAGAGAGCTCTCTGTGAGGATCCTGAGGTTCTGCAGGGCTGGTTTGGCCTGGTAGCCAACGTCAAAGCTAAGTATGGCATCCAGGATGAAGACATGTACAACTTCAATAAGACAGGCTTCATAATAGGCCAGATCTCCCTAGGAGCAGTTGTTACAGCTTCAGAACAACGAGGTCAGCCAAAGGCTGTCCAACTAGGCAACTAGGAGTGGGCTACAGCTATAGTGAGCATTAATGCTAAAGGATAGGCCATCCTAGCCTTCCTTATCTTTAAGGCCTACCACTACCTCTCTGCCTAGTACAAAGAAGAGGATCTGCCTTAAGACTAGGTTATTAAAGTCTCTAATAACAGCTAGACTACTAACAAGCTTGGTCTAGACTAGATAAAGCACTTTAACAGGCATACAAAGGAGCGTACTATTGGCACCTACTATTTGCTTATTATTAATAGTCATAAGAGCCACAACTCTCTTAAATTCTAGCAATACTGCAAGGATAGTAAGATTATTGCGCTCTGTTTGCCTGCTCACTTATCACACCTCACACAGCCCCTTAATGTGGGTTGTTTTGCCGCTTTAAAGAAGGCGTATAGGCGCTAAGCCAAAATACTTATGCGCAACTAGATCAACTATATTACAAAGACTAAGTTCCTGCCATGCTTTATACGCGCCTACAACGCTGCAATTACTCCTAGCAACATCTAGGGAGGGTTCTGAGGCGCTGGACTGGTCCTGTTTAACCTAGAACAGGTTATAAGCAGCCTTGATGTGAAGCTGCGCACTCTATCACCACCACTACCTGTTAACAACGTGCTCTAGCAGTTGCAAACCCTAAGCAACACCCTTAAACTTGGGTCGCAATTAACGCTTGTGAAGACAAGGATTCAGAGGCATATAGATAGCTTACCTACCTCTATAGTTGAAGCGTTTGAGAAGGTGTTAAAGGGGGCAGCAATAATTGCGCACAGACTAGTGTTGGCGCAACAGGAGATTGCTGAGCTTCAAGCAGCAAATGAGGCAGCCACACAACAAAAATTATACAAAAGAAAGCAAGTTAAGGCAGAAGGGACCCTAATAGTTAAGGAGGGGCAGCAATTAACAGCTCTAACAGAGTTTGGGGCGCGTAGTGATGGTAAGAAGGTAAAGAAGCAGGTGCGCGCTAATAGGGCTGAGCCAACCTAAAG
>NW_022984822.1:79336-81117 GCF_010094145.1 Didymella exigua CBS 183.55
TATAGGCTATTTTACCCCTCTAAAGAAGGCGTATAGGCGCTAAGCTAAAGACCTTATATGTAACTAGATTAACTATATTATAAAGCTTAAGTTCCTGCTATGCTTTAAAGTAGCCTATAATACTATATTTACCTTAAGTAATATCTAAGGAGGGTTCTAAGGCGCTAGACTAGTCCCCTTTAACCTAGAATAGGTTATAATAGGGCTTAATATAAAGCTACGCACTCTATTACTATAACTCCCTAATAATAATAAGCCCTAGCAGTTACAAACCCCTAGCAATACCCTAGAACTTTAGTCGCAATTAACTCTGATTTAAGAGAAGTATAAGAAGCAGCAGGGTAGCTTACCTAATTCTGTGCTGAGCGCGCTTGAGCACTACGCAAAGGGGGGAGTGATTCTATTGCACAAGCTAGTTTTGGCGCAATAGGAGAACGCTGAGCTTCACGCAGCTCTAGCAGCTGCCATAGAACGTAAATCGCGCAAAAGAAAGTGAATCTAGAAGGAAGGGACCCTTACAGTTAAGGAAGGGCAGCAGATAGCAGCTCTAAAGGAGTTTAGGGCATGTGGTGATAGAAAGAAGTTAAAGAAGTGGGTGCGCGCTGAAGTGGGTGAGCCCTCCTAACAACACTGTGGATGGTGCAATTAGACTAGGCACAACGCGCGAACGTGCAAGAATAATATAGAAGTAGTCTCTAAATAATATTCTAAGCTGTACTGCACCTTGCAGCGCCAGAGTGTGGTGTTTTGGGCCATAATAGGGTGAGGTTTAGTAGGGTCTTGGCAAAAGTGTCCGACTCGCCCGTGTGTCCAACTCGCCCGTGGGGTACGTTACGTGAAATTTCGCAATTTTTGAATATTTAATGCTAGTGCTAGCACTAAGGGTAGCCATGCAACAACGTTGCAACGTCGTTTCGAGTTTGTTGAATATGGGCACTCAGCGTTTTGGCCGTTGGCAACGTTGGCGCGAAATTGGGGCCGTTGGGCGCAAATTGGGGCCGTTGGGGCCGTTGAACGGCCGTTGCACGACCATGCCACGACTGTCAGCAACGGCCAGTCTAGGCCAGATTTCGAAAAACTTTTCCCGATGTATATGACATAACACTCTAATAGCAACAACTAAACTACAGCTAAGGAGTGGACTAGCAGCGCCAGCAGAAATTAACAAGTATCAACGCAAAATTAGATTACTGCTGTTCGCTGCGGTCACCACACAACCTGACATTGCGTTCGCCACATCAAGGCTTGCTACATCGGGAAAAGTTTTTCCATTGTCGAAATCAGGAAATCGTGGCATTGTACTATGGGCAACAGTAGGACTTGTAGGCCTACAACGGTCATTCAATGTGCATTCAATGTCTAGCCAATTTCGAGCCAACGGCTCTAACGGTCCTAACAGCTGCAATAGCCACAACAACTCCTAATCCTGCTACAATAGTAGCTCTGCTTAATAAACTAACGTGTTTCACAAGCGAGCGCCGCACCCAACCGAGCGCCGCACTCTCGCTGCCAGAACGCCGGCGCAACAACAGCGCGTAATGTCTCAACCACAACAAGCTCCTACACTCTATACTGAAGCTGATGTACAGCTTGCTATATCTAATATCTCAAGAGACTAAATTCAAAGTATCTAACGCGCTGAGAAAGTCTACAAAGTGCCTGAACGAACAATCTAACGCCGACGCGACAGAACACGCTCTCAACGCGACTGCGAGCCGAATGCGAAGCGCCTTACAAAGCTAGAAGAGGAGGCAGTTGTACTACGTATACTTGAGGAATCT
>NW_022984822.1:82847-87687 GCF_010094145.1 Didymella exigua CBS 183.55
TAGCTTAAGTATATAATTAACAATCACCTGCTCCTTAGTATTAGTTAGGCTCTGTAATTTAGGCATAGAATTAACTTGTGAAGGTCGTCCAGCGCGTTGGTCGCTTAGTGTCTGTAGGGGAGCTCTATAGATAGCTGCAGCGCGCTGTAGAGAGAGAGTCGTGTCTTGTTTAAGAGCTTGAAGCGCAAGCTGTATCTGAGCTTCTTTTAACGCGTCTGACTGGCGTTTGTGGAGAGGCATTGGTGTAGTAAGGGTGTTTTGGTAGGGTCTTGGCAAAAGTGTCCGACTCGCCCGTGTGTCCGACTCGCCCGTGGGGTACGTTACCCTACCCATCCGCCAGCCTACCAGAGCTCTAGAAGCGGTGGACCCGCCCATACGATCGCCAGCGGGCTGCCTGCGAGGACCTAGCAGTTATCCAGCCCTGGTTCACGCTTGTTCAGTCTATAAAGGCGAAGTATAGTATTATAGACAAGGATGTGTACAACTTTAATAAGTCTAGCTTCCTAATAGGCAAGATATTATTACAGCTAGTAGTAACAGGCTTAGAGAAGCCTAGGAAGTAGAAGAAGATCTAACCTAGTAATTGTAAGTAGGTTACCCTAGTATAAGGCGTTAGGTTAACAGGGAAGGTTATCCTACTATTCCTTATCCTTGCAGGCAAGGTTCTTATCTCTAACTAGTTTACTAAGGACCTCCTACAGGACTAGGTTATTAATATTAGTCCTACTAGCTGGACTAACAATAATCTAGCGCTTGCCTGGCTCCACTACTTTAATACGCATGCGAAGCCAGTTAGGGTCTACCAGCTACTTATTATTGACGGCCATGAGAGCCACTGCTTAGTAGCTTTCCAAGATCTCTGCAGAGAGAAGATAATCACTCTCTGTATGCCCCCGCACTCGTCGCACCTGTTGCAGCCACTTGACGTCGCCTGCTTCTCGCCACTAAAGCGCCTGTATAGCGACGAGGTTTCGGCCTTAGCACGCAGTTGCATCTACTATATTAACAAGGAAACCTTCCTGCCAGCCTTTAAATTAGCGTTTAGTAAGGCTTTTACTAGAGAGAACGTTTGTGCAGGCTTTAGAGGTGCTAGGCTAGTCCTACACAACCTAGAGGTGGTGTTATCAAAGCTTAATGTGCGCCTGCGCACGCCAACGCCACCAAAACCTAGCAACGTTGCCTAGGAGCCAAAGACACCACGCACTGCTTACGAAGTAGAGGAGCAGTCAACTCTAATTTAAAAGCAGATTTAAATCTATTAAGGGTCTCTAGCAAGTTTATTAGATAAGCAGGTTAAATAGTTAGTAAAGGGCGCTTAGCAGATAGCTTATAATATAGTGTTAATACAGGAGGAAATAGGCTACCTTTAAGACGCTGTAGAAGCGTCTACAAAGTGCAAGACCTATAAGTAATAATATATACACATAGAGGAGACCCTTATAGTTAGTAAAGTAGCTAACTTAATTACTAAAAAGGAGGGTAGGGGTTGTAGTAAGGGTAAGACACCTGCAAAGAGGGTACGTGTTAGACAACACTATAGGTGTTATAGTAAGATTAGACACAATTCCTACACTTGCAAGGTAGAAATAGAGGACGCAGATAATAGTAAAGCTTCTAAATAATACTATCTAGGCCTGCAAATAATTATTTATTCGTGTTGTGTTGTGATATAGCGCTGCGCAGGCGTTCTGTTGTTGAAAGTGCGGCGCTCGGTTGGGTGCGGCGCTCGCTTGTGAAACACGTTATACTTTTATTATATTTGTCAGATAAGAGCGAGCGGCGAGAGGTCGGATCTGCGCAATCGAGCAGGGACCTGTCGTGCAGCCAATCAGCAGTTGCCAGGTCGATTAAGCGAGACCTGGCAACTCCTGATTGGCCCGCACACCGGCGGCCGCGAACAGCGCTAATTCCCCCCCACTTCAATCCTGTAGCAACCAGCACGACGCCAGGGCAGAAACACCATCGCCACGATCATCAATATATCATCATACCACCTAAGATCTCGTTAAGCACATACTCTGGCTCACAGTACGAGCATCTGACAATATTAATATACTACTAAGTCTCCTCTTTAAAATAAGCTATTAAACAATATTATAGGCCTATTAATAGAATAGTTATTAAGCGTAAAAGGTTTTAAGCTTAATGTTCCTTGCTAAGATACTAAGTTAAGATTCTTTGCTAGGGCTCTAGCAGCCTAAATGTTAGAAAATACAAGAATATTATTTAAGAATAGTAGGTAAACTAAGAATTCTATGCCTAGGCCTGCCTGTTCCGCAGTGTGTGCTTGTTTTGTTAGCAGGTGCATTGTTGTGTGCTGTTGCAGCTGCTACGTCGTGTGCTGTTGCAGCTGCAGCTGATGTGTTGTGTGCTGGCGCAGCCGCAGCTGCCATGGTGTGCTGTCGCAACTTTAAAACACAAACCTTTAACAAACAAACTTTCAACACTCTATAACTTGCATTGTAGTAGGCCTATAATAATAATTTTTTGCTTATTTTAAAGCTATAATTTCGCTCTATCTGTGCATGAAATTTTGCAATTTTTAAATATTTAATACTAGTACTAGCAGAACTAAGGGTAGCTATGCAACGACGTTGTAACGTTGTTTTAAGTTTATTAAATATAGGTACTTAGCGTTTTGGCTGTTAGCAACGTTAGCGTGAAATTAGGGCTGTTGGGCGCAAATTGGGGCTGTTAGGGCCATTGAACGGCCGTTGCACGACTATGCCACGACTGTCAGCAACAGCTAGTCTGGGCCGGATTTCGAAAAACTTTTCCCGATGTAGGTTTCTCACCAATCCAGGCATCAGCCACTAAGATGCTGCGGACCAGGTCCTTCTATATCTACTTAACACTAAACAGCAATCACTGCAGCTTAGAGGAGGCATTAGCCTCTAGGTAGCAAGTAACGCGTCCTTTGCTAACAACACTATAGATAGAAAGAGCTCCTAAGGCTACGTAATTAAACTCTTTAGCAGCCTTATTATATAGAAAGTAAAAAAGTAGGACATAACGTACTCTATGTATCACCGAGCCGGTCATATCACCAAACCAGTCAAAATCTGCCAAGACTAACACAACTCCGCACTTTACGGTATGTCTTAACAACATCACGACCTATTGCTTCAACACGAAGGGAGACTGCAGCTTGCTCTCCAGGCCTACAATACCAGACAGTTTCAGAGCCATCAGGCTGCTGCTGCTGCATTCAACGTTAACCAACGCAGGCTCTCTGAACGCGCTAGCAATACTCCATTTTGACTTAACGTACGCGCAAACTGCTAGAAGCTTACTGCAACTAAAGAGCAGACAATTGTCTAATATATCCTTAACCTTAATTTGTGAGGATTTGCGCCTCAGCTGTGTAAGGTGGCAGATATAGCTAATAAACTATTAGGTGTGCGTAGTAGGGAGCCTGTTAGTAAACTCTAGGCTATAAGATTTGTAACGCGTTTAGATTAGCTTAAGATAGCGTTTAACTAAGCAAAGGACAGACAGAGGATACTGTAGGAAGATCCTAAGGTAATTAACGCGTGGTTTATGCTAGTAGAGGGTACTAAGGCTAAGTATAGCATCTACAACAATAACGTGCACAACTTTAATAAGACTAGGTTCTAGATAGGTGTGATAGGGTTAATAAAGGTTGTCACAGGCGCTGAGAGACGCGCTCAACCTAAGCTTGTTCAGCCAGGCGATTGGGAGTGGGTTACAGTTATACAGAGCATCTGCGCTGCTGGATATGCGACCCCGCCTTTCATCATCTACAAAGGACGCATCCACATCTCTGCCTAGTACGAGGAGACAGATATACTACACAATTAGAAGCTCTCTGTCTCTAAGAACAGCTAGACAAACAACACGCTTAGCCTTAAGTAGTTAAAGCATTTTAACGCGCATACAAGAGCGCGTTAGGTAGGGGGATACAGGCTACTTATCTTAGACAGCTATAAGAGCTACCTTAACTAGGATTTTAAGGACTATTGCCTAGATAACAAGATCCTTACTCTCTGTATGCTAGCTTACTCGTCACACATCCTCCAGCTGCTTGACGTGGTCTGTTTCTCGCCGTTAAAGCGCAAGTACTCCTAACGCGTCCAGGACTTAGCACGCTGACGCATCTTCTACATTAACAAGGAAGGCTTCCTTCTAGCCTTTAGAGACGCGTTTCTTAACGTGTTTACAAAGGCTAACTATTAGAAGGCCTTTAAGGCATTAGGGCTAGTCCCTACTAACGCGCAGGTAGTGTTAGATCGCCTTAAGGTGCAACACTGTACCCTACTAGCACCCCCTCTACTAGAGACACTGTGGCAGTCAAGGACTCTAAGTA
The DNA here is from genome assembly GCF_010094145.1 of Didymella exigua CBS 183.55. NCBI lineage: Eukaryota > Fungi > Ascomycota > Dothideomycetes > Pleosporales > Didymellaceae > Didymella > Didymella exigua. The sequence continues at coordinate 87,175 of NW_022984822.1, forward strand.
ATACACACAAGTTTAGGTCTTAGTTAAAGCTTGTACATAACTCCTTTACTTAGTTACTAGTTACAGCCTAGGCTGGCTTCTCTTAGCTTATTAAAGGTGGTGAATTAATGCTGCACCAAAACGCGCTGCAAGCTGCTCGCATTACTGAGCTTGAAGAGCAATTAGCAGTCATGACTAGGAGAAAGTCGCGCAAGCGAAAGCAAATTCAGCATGGCGGCACACTTGAGTATGGCCCAGCAGCATCACGGGTAGCTGCTGAGGTGTCTGTAGCAGCTCAGCCATCAAAGAAGACTCGTGGTGCAGGTACTTAAGAAAGGACCTAGTTAGCCCAACGGCGCTGTAGAAACTGTGGAGGCACAGGGCACAACGCTCGAACGTGTTAGAAAGATACAGAAGAAGATTCTGAATCTAATGAAAGCACGCAGTACGCTGGATCTAGGCTGGCGGATGGGTAGGGTATGCTTTTTTACGTTTTGGCTTATAGCTTCTTAACTAGCAGAGATACGCTTACAT
>NW_022984822.1:87937-88418 GCF_010094145.1 Didymella exigua CBS 183.55
GTTTTTCTCTTTCTTTTCAGCCCTAGTTTGCTAGAATCCATGTATTATTGATAAGGTTTTGGGGGGTACCCACGAAGGACGTTGGAGTATACCCATTCCGCCAGCCTAGCTGGATCACTGTTTAATAGCGAGTAATTCAAGTTGCCGCAACATAAGTTAGGCGCGCCAAGAGATTTTGACCGGTTCGGTGATATGACCAGCTCGGTGATAGAGTACGTTAGTAATAATATTAATAACTAAGGCTACGCTTCTTGCTCTTACCTAGGTTATAAAAGAAGCACTCTCTATCTTAAGGCTCTTGTGTAAACTATATATTAATATAGATGCACACACTATTATAATATAATATAATAATAAATAAATAATTTAACTAGTTACTAAGGATGTGTTATGACTATATACTAAACTTTAGCATGTAGATATTAGGCTGGCGGAATGGGTATACTCCAACGTCCTTTGTGGGTACCCCCCAAAACCTTAT
>NW_022984822.1:90333-91973 GCF_010094145.1 Didymella exigua CBS 183.55
ATAGGTATACTTTGCTAGGTAGTGTTAATAACTTAGCTAATACTAGGCAGAATTAGCTAATTCTTTTTTTATTAGAAGGCGCAATACTAGGCAATTCTATCGAATAATAGATTATGTAAGCGTATCTCTGCTAGTTAAGAAGCTATAAGCCAAAACGTAAAAAAGCATACCCTACCCATCCGCCAGCCTAGTAGATATCTACAACTACTAGCTCTAACAGGAGGTAGCTACTAGAAAGATTATTATAGAACATGTCTAGTCTGCAAGCATAATAGCAGACAGACTTACAAAGGTACTCCTAGTAAACAAGTAGGAAGGTTTCCTCTAGCAACTTAGTCTAGTAAATAGGGAGTTAATAGAAGTACTAAACAGTGTGCCTCTAGATATAATTTAAGAATAAATTAAGGACCTTGCACACACATAAATAGTTAGCTTAAAGAGTTTCTAAGCTAAAGGGGGTGTGTTAGATAAGAGCAAGTAGCAAGAGGTTAGATCTGCGCAATTGAGCAGGGACCTGTCGCGCAGCCAATTAGCAGTTGCTAGGTCGATTAAGCGAGACCTGGCAACTCCTGATTGGCCCGCACACAGGCGGCCGCGAACAGCGCTAATTCCCCCCCACTTCAATCCTGTAGCAATTAGCACGACGCGCACCAGAAACACCATCGCCACGATCATCAATAAATCATCATACCACCTAAGATCTCGTTAAGCACATACTCTGGCTCACAGTACGAGCATCTGACAGCAGGCTTCGTTTTAGCGCTGTGATAGGTATCTTCTACTTAGCTATAAAACAAGGCTATTGTAACTTAAGCTGCGATCGCAACAGCAAGGATGTAATTTTCTAGGCAGTAATTGTTAGATACTTAGGGACGACCTACAGTATGTAATATAAGCAGAAGAGTTTAATTAAGTTAATGTATGCATGAATTCTTCAAGTGCAAAGTCTAAGTACCTATTGATTTTCTCGCTATGGTGTGGTTCTCGCTACGCAGTAAGGGATAGTACACTACTTTCCCCAAGGAACAACCACATAACCAATAGGTAGGCCTTGTATTGCTACGTATAAGGCCTCCTGTTAAAGTAATACTACACATTAAATCCCAGTAGACGCAAGGGATCTCTAGTGGAGGTTCGTTTGGCCTGCAATGCACCGTATGTGAGAGCAGTGTGCCAGATGGATGGTGTAAGAACGGCGTTCACTACGCGTCCTTTCCCACATCTGAGAACACCGAGCGAGCGATCTTCCTTCCAGCAGTTCCAGCATCGATCGAACATAGCGGTGTCGAAGGTGGCTTTCAGGTATCAGGGCTACACCAGCTTCAACATTGCACCTTGCGCTTTGCCGCAAGACCCTAGGGACCTTTAGCAGATGGCCACTTCAACCACCAATACCGCCGTCTAGCCAGGCCGATGGCCTAGCGTACACTGCAGTACTAACAAGGGAGCCAGAGGCCTTCGAAGCCTTTGTCAAACTTACACAGTACTACACCAAGATCTGCCCCCGCTAGCTCTTGCAGTCCTGCAACAGCAGCAAGCAATGCAGCACCTAGCAGTAGTAGGTCCAGCACAACAGCTGCAGTACTCCCCACCCGTCTACCTCTCTTACCCTTCCCCCTACCCCTCTCCTCCTCTCTCCC
>NW_022984822.1:92294-239779 GCF_010094145.1 Didymella exigua CBS 183.55
TATATGCCCTTCGGGAGGCGAGATGGTGGACTTTGTCCCTATTAACTAGACGTAAAATGAATACCAACCAACACCAACCAACCAACCAACCAGCTTCAACATTCAGATCTCAAGTGTAGATATACATCATCCATCAACCAGCCAGCTCCCCAACCACGAAGCGGCCGCAGCCTCACCCTGCCCGCATTCACCTATAGCTTCGAAGTCGAGATGAAATGTGGTCTGCGCGTAGAAGATTCGCCATGCCTCCAAGTATTCAAGTGTCGCGGCGAGCCAAGAAGAGGTTCAACCAGGCCACTGCTCACGGTGGCAGCTGTATTTGCAGACCGTTTGGCGCTTTCACTGCGAGAACAGGGCGGATATTACTCAGGCGGCGCGAGCGTACTCAGACCCTGTCATGCAGCGTGCGGGAGTCGAAAAGGGAATACCAGGCGGTGGCGGGGCCGTGTCGTTGGTGGGGAGGAGAGGTGGAAGATAGATGCACAAAAAGCGCGTACATCGTGTCGCAGAGAATCAACAAGCCTTATAAGAAGCCTATTTAGGGGTATAAGTGAAGTCTAGATTTTGCCACTGTTTAGCTGTGACACTTTGGAAATCGTCGCTGGGATGCGTTTCTAGCAACAGCTAGAGCTTCTTTCTGCACCAACTCCACAGCACCGACGCAATGCGCTCATAACTCATGACTCGTAGCACACCATGCTCTGCGACGCATCGTGCATTCCTGCTTCACCGTTCCTTTTCTCCACTTCCTTCACTTCCTCTTTTTCTTCACTTCCTTCACTTCCTCTTTTTCTCCACTTCCTTCACTTCCTCTTTTTCTTCACTTCCTTCACTTCCTCTATTTCTTCACTTCCTCCCCTTCTTCCCCCCCGCCACGCTCTTCAGCGCCGCATGCTTGGGGAACTTCTTGAGGTGGTCGTGCAGCTTCGTCTTGGACGGGAACTCGGCGTCGCACCCGGCGCACTTGTTGTCGCAAGCGGATTGCTCCGTTTCTGCTTGCTTGGCTGCCTTCTTCATCTTCTTCAGTTTCGCTGCGCCGATCTTTGGCGCTGTTGATGGGATTGTTGAGAGGGTTGGTGGGGATGGGGGTGTGTCGGCCGTCGAGAGATCCTCGGTTTTTGTTGTGGTGTCCTCCGCGTTGTTGTCTAGCTTGGGATCCTCTGCCTTTGTCGTGACGACCTCCACATTGTCTATCTCAAGATCCCCAGCCTTGGTCGTGACCTCCTCGACATTGTCGATCTCAAGATCCTCAGCCTTGGTCGTGACCTCGTCCACATTGTCGATCTCAAGATCCTCAGCCTTGGTCGTGACCTCCTCCACATTGTCGATCTCAAGATCCTCAGCCTTCGTGGCCTCGTCCACACCATCGTCGTCCAACGTATAAGTCTGCGTCTCCACCGCATCCGCATAGTCGTCCGCAGGCGTCAGGACGCCACTGCTACCACCAAAGTCATCCAGATCCAAATGTGCGTTGTCCTTTTGCATCTTGCGCGTCAGTTGTTTCAGGGCCTTCTGGTGCTTCTTGCTCTTCTCGTGAGCCTCGTACTGGCGCTCGCTCTTGAACGTCTTGCTGCAGGCCACGCACTCGAAGTGCTCCTCCTCGACGTCCGACTCGGACTCGTCCAGCTCGCTCGCGGGTCGCTCCGTGGCCCAGCTCGGCAGCTCCTGCGCCTCACGCTCCAGCTTGGCGTTCAGCTCGGCGCGGGCCCTCGCTGCCTGTGCCTTGCGCTGCTCGCGCTGGGCTTTCGCCTTGTCTTCGGCGGACCGTGTGTCGGGCGTGTACCGGGGGTCGCGCTTGCGGACGAATGCTACCAGTGCTCTGACTGCCTCGTTGAACTCGCGCCGCCCGTCGTCGCGGTGCTTTTTGTTCTCCTTCTCGGCCAGCCTCCTCGTGTAGCGGTCCGGGGCGTCGGCGAGCCGGTACACGTCGAGCCAGGCGAAGCTCTTCGCCGTCGCAAAGCCGTCCCAGGCGGCGTAGAAGTCGCGCACGACGCCCTCGTAGTCATCGTCCTTGTGGCCAAAGGGCGGGTAGTGCGGCAAGTCGACGCCCTCGTAGTCGGCGGCATACTCCTCCTCCTTGGCCAGCTGCTCGAACGTGTCCCGCACGAAGCCGAAGAAGCCGCTTGGGGCGTCCGTGTACTGCACGTTGCTGCGGAAGCGGCCCATCATGCGCGTCAGCTCCTCGGGCGTCGTGACCTTCATGTTGCCCTGGTACTGGTCCTCGCCCGAGCCCTCGCCGGTCCCGCCGCGCAGGATGTCGGCCTCGTGTGCATCGTACCAGGCGCGCTCCTGCTCGTCCGACAAGACCTGGTAGGCGTGCTGGACGTCGGCGAAGAGGGCCGTCGTGCGCTCGACGTCGCCATAGTTGCGGTCGGGGTGCAGCTCGAGAGCCTTCCTGCGATATGCCTTCTTGAGTCTGCACGGATTAACATGACGGCGTCTATGAGTAAATCCGCCATGGCATGACGCACTCGTCCTGGGTCGCGGTCCGCTCCACGCTCAGCAGCTCGTAGTAGCTGGTCTTGATCGCCCCGCCGTCCGCCGGCTCGGCCGCCCCGCCTGTCGACTGCGATGCGCCCATGGTGAAGTCGCTCAACGCTCAGGCGCTCGGTCGAGTTGCTGTGGCTTTCGAAGCGCGCCAATGTCATCGGAACCAGGGCCAGCGCGATCGGAACGGCTGTGCGCGCGCGCGGTGATTGGGCCGGCAGACGGCAGGCGAAAACCCTGAGCAGACAGTGACAAGGCGACAGCGCGTCAAGAGCCACTAGCCACAGCACCGAAAAACGGACTGCGCGTTTTTCATCATTGACGCATGTCGTGCTTGCTTTTTCTTTATAAAGCGGACATGCCCCGTGGCGCCGCAGCAAGCCTGGAGACTGGCGAGTTGCTGGATATTTACTGGCGAGTTACTGGATATTTACTGGCGACTTACTGGATATTTACTGGCGAGTTACTGGATATTTACTGGCGACTTACTGGATATTTACTGGCGACTTACTGGATATTTACTGGCGAGTTACTGGATATTTACTGGCGACTTACTGGATATTTACTGGCGACTTACTGGATATTTACTGGCGAGTTACTGGACATTCACGGGAGCACGGCAACCGGCATGCACGCATCGAGACTCGTCCACGTCTCAAAACTCACATGACCGCTGCATAACATCATAAGATCCCAACAAAGAGCTGGAGAATATCGACTGCGCAGGGCGGCGACACCTTTACCACTTCCTCAAGATATTGGATGCACCGACAACGACGCTTGATCGCCGCAGGGAGCTGGCTTGCGCCCTAGAAACAATTTGCCGCGGACAAAGCTTTACAGGCCATTCCCAGGACCCGTCCCGCGCCCACGTGGTCGCGTTCCTGCCCTTGAGTCGCCAGCCCTATCTGCTACCGCGGTTGACGCACCGCACCAAACGCAGCCATGAAGTTCGGCCATGTTTTCAAGCAATGCCTGCGAAACGAGGGTTTCCCACCCGAGTGGGTCGACTCGGCCATTTCCTACAGCCAGCTCAAGAAGGTCATCAACCGCCTGACCGACGAGCTGCAGCAGGTCGGCCTTGACCCGCAGACCCTGTCGAAGCTGCTGAAGCACGTCGAGGACTACAATGCCTCGGCTGACCAAGACGGCGACGAGGGCCGCCCGTTTGAGTACATCCTGAACGGCGACGGCGTCGAGACCAAGTCGGCCAAGGCGAAGAAGTTGTTCCATCCGAAATTGCTCTTCTACGTCGACGAGAAGAACGGCCATGTCGACAGCGCCAGCATTGACGAGGAAACGAAGCGCAAGCTGCAGATGCTGGCAGTCGAGACCGGCATGACCGACCTGCGCGTGTTCGACGCAGACTCGCAGAAGCCAGAGTCCGAGACGCCAGGGCCCGACACACCCACCCAGGGCTCGCGGCCGGGCTACCGCACCGTCGAAGTCCCGCTAACCTCCGACACGGAGTTCTTCACGCAGCTGACGACGTCCATTGCGGGGCTGGAGAAGCTGCAGGAGCGCGAGGAAAAGCGCATGCACTCTTCCATCGAACAACTCGGCTCCCAAATCGCCAAGCTAACCGACGCGAACAAGCGCTCCAACAAGAAAACAATCACCGCCTGGCGCCAGGTCTTCCAGATGTACATTGAAGAAGGCATATTCTTCGGCACCACGGAAAGCGACCACAAATCGCACGACGCCGACAAAGCAACGCAACGTCTCGCGACCTTTAGCAACAAGATCGCGCGCGCGGGCCTCGTCGAGAAATTCTCAAAGAAAGACAACATGGCCGCGCTCAACACGTTCATGCACCTCAACCGCGAGATCCTGCAGGGCCTGCGCTTCGGCGAGATCAACCGCGCGGCCATGCTGAAGATCCTGAAGAAATTCGACAAGCGCACCGCGCTGGGCGTCAAGCGCGCGTTTCCCCGCCAGGTCGCCTACCCGGACTTCAGCGAGCACCTGGCCAAGGCCGTGTGCGCCCAGGTCCACACGCAGATCCTGAGCCATGTGCCACAGCTCGACGATTACAGCTGTCCCATGTGCTGCGAGATCGAGTGGCGGCCGGTCAAGTTGAGCTGCGGGCATGTGTTTTGTATTCGGTGCTTGATTGTGATGCAGAACAATAAGCAGCACAATTGTCCGTTTTGCAGGGCGAAGAGCGTATTCGACGCGAATTCAGGTAGGTCGCGTTGCACGAATCCTCGAAGCCAGACTAACACCACCGCCCAGACAACCTCGACACGGAACTCGCCGCGTTCCTGAAGAAATGGTTCCCCGACGAGGTCAAAGCCAAGCAGCGCTACAACGAGCACATGGCTGGCGTCGACCAGTACGGCGAGGTGTACGCCGAAGCAAAGTGCGTCGTCATGTAGTCCCCTTATGCTTGTAGTTCCCCTCCTCGTGCTTGTGCTTGAGGGGACCACTGGCAAGGGGCCTGTGTTGAGAAGTCGTGCTAAGACTGCGCAGGTTCTTCCGCGGAGGCAGTCTCTGGTACGTTAACCTCTTGAGATTTCGCAACGCCAAGACTTGTGCTGACACAAAGCAGGCATATGGTATGACCTCGACGCCGAGAACGAGCGAGCGTGGAGGGCTTAGGGTTTGAGACATTGGTTGGCGTTGACGCGTGCATGTGGTGGTTTGAGTTTTGATTCGCATAAGATACCCCCGTTTGCGAGAGTTGCATGATAGACTGTTGATGCCCGTTTCATGTGCATATAGACGATGTACAGAATTGAATATCCGATTGTCGTGTTTGTCTTAAGGCTGGAATGTGCCCTGTCTTGGTGGCCGGAGCGTGTCCGCGTGCTTGTCGAGACCTGAGCGGTGTCGTGCGATAGGGCGATGGCGATGTGCATATAACAAGTTCAGTCCTTGGGGGAAGAGGGTTAGCAGAGGGTATTGAAAGCGGTGGATAGAGGTCTGTGTTTTTGGTCAAGTAATTGATGATAAGTTGAGCTAGCCCTCTACCATGCTTTGATAATGCTTGGCTACTTCACCTCCACCGTGAATGGGGGTCCGTGCAAGAGACGGGCCAGAGCCGTTTTGATTAGGATCGATGAGGATCGATGGTAAATGGATGATTTTCAGAAAGACGTGTTGGGGTTGATGAAGTCGTGGCGTGCTGTGCCGCAGCTGCCATTTGCCTGCACGCTGTTGCCGCGTGAAGGTGAGAGTGACCCACGTGCGAGGGCCTACTTGCGTCACATTGCATGCCAGCTTCTTTTGCTCGACCTCTGAGCGCGTCGCTTTCATAACTACGACACAGGCTCGATTTACCCAGTCATTGTCACGCCATCGAGAGCGGGCTTCAGCATGCACTTTCATTTTTCATAGCTCCCCCGGGAAGTGTGCGACAAGATCTACAAATTCGCCCTTGTACCCTATGATGATGTCCTCCACGTCTCATGGCCGTCCAATCTCCATGAGAATCAAAGATTGAGGGTCGCTTTCACGATAACGAAGAGACAAGCATTCCTTTTTTCCACGTACGCAAAAGTGTCTGCTCGAGGCCAAGAAAGTCTTCTACAACGAGGTGGAATATTTCTTCACTGGAGAGGTCCTTGACGAGCTTGTGTTGATGCTATTGCAAACCAGGTCTGAAGACTTGTTCCGACACAGTTGCAACAGATTGTTCTCGGGTCATGAGAGGGCGGTGGGTGGACACGTGTGGGACAGCAAGCGCTGGGGAGACTGACCACCTGAGGAGTTTCTGTCGCAGGATTGGACTGTTGCAGACTTTGAGCGAGCTCAGGAGTATCTTCGTGGAGGCTGCCTTGTTCATGCGCATGGCTTTCTACCTGGTTGAGGTAAGCTTCAGTACCCGCAGCCTACGCGAGCGATGTCGTGAAGAATGGAGGCGAGATAAAGTCCAGCAAGGCAACTACCTATGTGACGATCGGTCAATTAAACGACGTCTTTGTGAAGTGAAATTGCCATTTTGGCAAGGCTGTCACGAAGTGCCTGTTAAGCAGATGCTTGTGTTAGCATCACTTCCGTACTTGATTTAGAAGCAGTCGTGAAGGGCATCCTAAAAGCGGCGGCACAAAACGACGAACGAGGCGGTGTATAGGTTGAGACAGATGATATCGGAGCGGATCAAGATCAGCAACGATACGTTGGCAACACAACGGCAGGAATCACATGGGCAAAGCCGCCACTGCTTGGAGGAAAGGTTCTATACATGTAAAGACCAATCAAGAATCAGTACACTAAACTCGCGCTCGATCCGCTTTGTGGAATGGCCCCGCTCTCTGTCCTGCTGTCGCTCGAGTGGTGTGAAACCAAGCCACGGCGCTGCAGATGGCTTCATCATGTAGGTGTATGCGCGGCGTCGCTATGGGACATTTGTCATCGCGGCCAACGGCCAAGTGTGCGCGAGCGTACAACAGCGTATAGCATCGACTTAAGGAGGTCAACTTTTGCCGGGCGTCGGTCTCCGTGACGCGCACGCATTGAGGTACCGAGATACAGATCTGCACGTCGTCCGCTATATCTAGACGAGGGTGATTTTAAGTATGCTTGGCATTGTCGTTCTCGTGTTTATGGGGGGAGGACGTCATATGTGTTCGTTGTTCGTTTATGCGCTCGTAAAGGGAGCGCAGCGTGTTTTGAAACTTGAGGACGATGGGTTGCCGCGCTTGAAACAGACGAATGTGCTTCGACCGCGCCAGAAGAGTAACAAAACAACAAGACTTGTTTTATCCAGCTTTTGACTTCGCTGACCTCCTCGCGCTCTGTGTGGGTGTCGCTGCAGAGAGACTATATTGTCGCTCGTACCTGTAGCAATCTCATAGGGTTTCCCTGACAGTCCTGTTGAGATGGTGCCTGTCGATTTCGCCCCTCTTGACGCATGTAAGGCTTGTGAGCATTGCTTATGCAGTCAAGCTTTTGCTTGCTGTGGAGTGTGGAAACAGCTGTCGAATGAGCGACTTTACACCGTGATGACAGGTGGGTTGGTCGGTGGCTAAGCCTGCCGGTGGTGAAACATTGGCTTCTCGTCTGCTGCATCACACGAAGTTGTGGACTCAGGAAGCAGATCACCACATCCTCCAATTTGGGACGCCCGCGGAAACGGAAGGAGCGAGCGGCAATCTGTCCTGCTTTCGAGATGCCTGCTCCGCTGAGAACCGAAAGGGTCAACAATGAAATTCGACAGCTGCAAAGAGTAAGGAGATCAATGAATACGTCAGCTGAACCGCAACGATTCGTCCTGTGGTACGCTATGCAGTGATGATTGCAATCGCTCAAACACCGCTGACGACTGCACCAAACTGGATGCTGCTGGTCTCTTGACTCTTGCACAGTGGCTGCGTGCTAGTAGCAGCTCTGGGCGGTGCCGCGGTAGACGGCGAGCCGCTCGGAGGGTCCAGCGGGCCAGCGTGCTCGAGCGCATCTCTTCGTTTCGTGCGAGAACGAGCGGGTCGCGTCAATCTCACCAGCACTGTGAGCACCTCCACGTTCGTGTACAATCGCGTCAGGTTGCACTACGGGAGAGGCGCCTGCATCTCCAGGACATGAGGCGCCTGGTCGCGGCCTTTGGCGGAGCTGGCGTGAGCTCGCTTTGAAGCCTTTCGCTTCAGCAATTGGATGCCGTCCAAGCGCCCGCAGTTATGCGCGCTTTGGGGATAGTCAGGGGAAGGGATTAAAGCGAGCTGCCGTTTCAACGACGGGTCTCGCCAAATCCCCACCATTGCCATGCGCCGACCAATCACAGCTCCACGAGGGCCGCGAATACACCAGCGCCACCAGCTCCATCTCCACTGCTTCGCCTGCACTGGGCTTGACCCGGGTCAGCCCAATCCCAGTCGAGCATGGCCACGAGTAAGACGTTCGATATATGACCCGACAAGCCGCCCCTGCCTGCTCGCGGTAAACCTCTGATTCTTCGTTGTCTTTGACGTCGGGGTTTCTGTTCAGGACTTGCTTTTTCCTCTTACAGACCGAGGACTCGATCCGACGTCGTTTCGCTCTTTTGGACACGCATCGCTCTTTAATCGCATCTCCGCACCCGTATATCTTCGTCTGGTCATTGTTCTCGAAAAGTACATAGCATAGCATCGTCTTCACCATGGCAAACTTCAGCAAGCCCCAGAACATGACCACCATGTTGTTCGCATTTTTTGCTTTCCTCCAGTTCACAGCTGCGCTTGGACACGGAGCGCATCACCAACACCATGCTCGTCATTCCGAGTCCAAGGATACCATTCTGAAGAGGCAGATTGACGAAATCGCCGACAGCCTAGTTGCTCGTCAGTCGAGTGGATACACTGCCGTCACCGGTGTCTGCAGTACAAGTACCGGCAGCGACGGCACCTGCAACAGTAACGGCCGTGTCTCTGCTCCCCGTCTTGAGGTCCGTCAGTTGGCGCAGAACGCCGACCAGTGGAACTTGTACCTGCTTGGTATGGAGAGATTCCAGGCCAAGGACAAGAATGACAGGCTTTCGTACTACCAGGTCGCCGGTATCCATGGCCGTCCTTATGTCACCTGGAACAACTTCCCAACTCCTCTAGTCAACCAGGCCGGTTTCTGCCCTCACTCGCACACTCTGTTCGGTTCCTGGCACAGGCCTTACCTTGCCATCTACGAGCAAGCACTGTACCAGAGCGTGCAGGAGGTCATCAACACCTTCCCTGAGAGCCAGCGCAGCCGCTGGCAACAGGCTGCCTCGACCTTGCGTATGCCCTACTGGGACTGGGCGCAGGATGGCGGCAGCGCTACTGTTCCTACCCTGATCCGCGACCAGACTGTCACGGTCACTAAGCCTTCTGGCCGCGTGACCATCCCCAATCCTTTGTACTCGTACAGCTGGGGCAGCTCTCTGCCTTCTGAGATTGGTGGTGGACCTTGGAGCAACTGGCCCAACACTCTCCGTCGTCCTGTTGCCAACCCTACCCGAAGCAACAACAACGAGATGAACGCCCGCTTCAACGCCATGCGCGTGTCTCTCCGTGATCGTGTCTTTGCGCTGTTCGCCAGCAAGCAGGCATGGGGTTCTGCTTCCACTTCCCAGATCGGTGTCCGTACCGACTCGAGCGGCAGCGGTATTGACAGCTTCGAGTCTATCCACGACTCCGTCCACAACACCGCTGGCGGTGAGACTGGTGGCCACATGTACTACCTCGACATCTCATCCTTCGATCCCATCTTCTGGCTCCACCACACCAACATCGATCGTCTGCTCGCCATGTACCAGTTGATTGTCCCCAACACGTACGTCGCTAACGGAAACATCAACCACAACATGGCCCAGTGGAACCAGGGTGAGGCCAAAAACAGCTACACTCCTCTTAAGCCGTTCACCAAGAACAGCGCTGGTGACTACTTCACCTCCCAGGACGTCAAGGAGACTCGTGTGCTCGGATACTACTACCCCGAGACCAGCGAGCGTACCTACTCGCAGGTCGCCAGCGCTGTAACCAGCATCTACGGTGCCGGCAAGAGCACCCTGAGCAGGCGTACTGACAACGAGACCTCCTCCGAGACTGGCCAGTACCAGGGCCGTCCTCTCCAGGAGGGTGACTACCACCACGTTCTCAACATCATTGCTGACAAGTACGCTATGGAGGGCTCTTACACCGTCCACTGCTTCATCGGCAAGTCCAGCTCCAACTCTACCTCCAACTCGACCCTGCCATCTTCGAACTCGACCGCGCCCTACCCCATCTCCAACTCTACCGCTCCCTACACCAACGGCACCAGTGGTGAGGCTGACTACGACCCATCGACGGACTACACCCAGGATCCCAACTACGTCGGCGCCTACGGTGTGCTCGGCGGCCAGATGGTCATGAACTCGTCCTACCCCGTCATGACCTCCGGCTCCCTTCCTCTGACCACCTGCCTCCAGGGCAAGGAAGCCTCCGGCGAGCTTAAGTCGCTGCACCCCGACGACGTCGAGCCGTACCTCGCCGAGAACCTGTACTACAAAATCGTCGGCGTCAAGGGCGAGCTGAACCCAGAGGACATCCCTAACTTCCACGTCTCGGCCAAGTGCACAAAGGTCGTCCCCGCCGCGTCCGAGGGCGATCTGCCCGACCTCAGCGCGCCGTACCAGGAACTGCCCCAGGCCACCAAGAACAAGCCTGCCGGCAAGCCGTTCACGTACACGCCGACCCCCATCGACATTGCGCTGCCCGAGGGCGACTACGAGGAGGGCGGCTCGTCGTCCAGCCAGCCGTCCGGTACCTCGCCTGCGACTAGCTACCCGACTGGTGTCTTCCCGTACCCGACTCTGCCGTGGGAGGAGCAGGGATACTGCGTTACGCAGCAGACGATTGAGTACGTTGATCAGGAGGGCAACTTTTTGTACGCTGAGATGTAAATCGCGTCTATGTTTTCCGGAGACGGTGTGGATAGACCGAGGGGATTTGACATGTGTATATTTTTTTCTTTGCATAATACCTTCCCATGTAAAATGACATGAGGATCTTCTTTCCTTGACTCTGACGATACGGCCAATTCTACAAAAAGTCCAGTGTTGTGCTCATCAGTCTTCGCGCTTTGTGCACCACCCGCATCGCAACCGGTATGTCAAATATGTCGTCTATTTAAGCTCACTGCAAGCAAAGGCAGTAATCACGGTACGCTCATCTCGTGCCGCGCAACCATGTCTTCCATCATGCAGGGTCGATCTTGCGTTCATTTTGCGATGACGCGTCGGCGGCACATCGGCGGGGGTGCAATCTGGAACGATGAGATATCCTTGTCAGCTTCATTACAGTGAGACTACTCCAAACATGAATGACCACAACACCAGAACACAGTCTGTGTAAGACATGTGCGTTGAACGCTAAGCTATGTAGCGCTCGAGACATACTCAAATGTTCGCTTATTGCGGGTTGCACTGCTGCACTGCGGGCTTGGGAAAGTCTCGCACACCGGCATCTGCCATTGAGATCACTCTTAAAGGCTTAGTTTAGATAAAGTTGAATCCAAATGGCTGCTTCAGAAGGATCAGAGTATGGGCAGCCCGTAACGAGTTGAAAGGCGGCATGGAGTGATGCTGAGACTAATATTTCGTTTTCTCAAGACCGCGCAGTACAGACTCCAGCGAAAGGAGGTGCGTAGGAGGTATTGTGGCATTTTGGTACGGGATGGTTCCGAATGTGCTCTGCCGAAACCTATCCTCCCTAATTTCATCGTCGAAGTGAGGTTCGACACCATCCACTGGACGCTACCGCGTCACGCTCGCCACGCATCGAGAGCAAAGCTCATCCGTGTTCGAATCGTATGAAGGGCTTTGACCCGACTCACGAGAGCCTGGGAAGAAGATGGCGCAGTCATTCGAACTGGCTAGTCGACAGCGCGTCGCAAGGAGGCAGAAGTACATCGGAAAGATGGTTGATAGCCTGACAAAGGCCCACTGCAAGTGCCAAATTTCAGCGATGAGATGTTGACGATGTGTTAGGAGAACTGTGAATGAGCATCCCGCTGGAGCCTTGTTTCGCTCGCTTGGGTCTTGGTATGTCAGTAGACGCGGTGACGTCCAGGCTGACACCAACTCCCACGGTAGAAGAGTGATGACGCAGGGAACATCTTCTGGCTCGCGCTCTCAAGTCCAGCTCACGTTGTAAGGAGCATCCGATATTAGGAGCGACTGCTAAGCTGTAGAGTCTAGTGCAGTCTTCACGTATGAGCGCAAAGGGCAGAGTGAGCCCGTGCACGAGCATATGCCATTCCCGAATCGACGAAACCCTCGTTACCAAGGCCGGAAAGTGCTGCAGTCATTGTTCAGCATGTACCGTGTGTCGTGTCTCGTTGAAAGCGTTGTCGATGCCGTCGGCGCCCGCCTCATCTGCTCCACAATCTCCCCGCCGCTAGTGCGTCACTGATAAGACCAGCCTCGGAACGGCCAACGCAGGGCAATCCAGGCACCGCAGCGTATGCACGCGATAGCCGCAGCTGACTGGCCGCACCGCCGCAGATCACCATGAGGCTCGAAACCGCACGCCGTGTGACCAGTCCCCTTGTGATGCCCTGGGACTGCGCCCTGAGTGGCTGACGCCTCGGTGCTTGGATACATCAACACCGAGCCCTACCCAACATCTTCCTCCTATCACCCACAGCCTATTCCTACGTGCTCCTCGATTCCCTCCCTTGATCATCTCCGAGGTTGTACTACCTGCTGTACCCGTCGAGCTAGCAACCACCTTCCGAATCGACACCAAGTCCGCCACCACACCGGCATCAACGCGCGAATCAGACACCCGGACGTCAAGGCGTGAAGGAACAGCTGCCGCTACGGGAGAGGTTCGCCCCGCAAAGCTTCTCGACGCTTGTGCTGCTTGCCAGAGCTACTGCAGCATCGCAATCAAGATGCCCGTCATGCTGGACTCGCCGGAGCTGCTGGCCGCTGTACAAAGCGTGGCCACGCCCGCCGTGTTTGAGGCGGTATCGACAGCCATGCCTTCTCTCCGGACCCTCGGCCAGCTTGCGCTCGGCGGCGCGCAGATGGTGCTCGCGCAGGGCGCTGTGAACCCGTTCCAGTCGTGCTCGAACCCGCAGTTGAGCTGCCACAACACAACGGTCGTGGAGAACCTATGCTGCTTCAATGCACCGGGTGGCCAGCTGCTGCAGACGCAGTTCTGGGACACGCATCCCGTCACAGGACCGGTGGACAGCTGGACGCTCCACGGGCTATGGTGCGTCCCCTTGTTGACTTAAGTCAATAACAACGAGCATAGTAGCTGATTGAAACAGGCCCGACCGCTGCGACGGCACCTACGACGCCAACTGCGACTCATCACGCTCCTACAGCAACATCTCGGCGATCCTGAAATCCTTCGGCGCAGACGACACCCTCTCCTTCATGCAGACGTACTGGAAAGACTACTCGGGCAACGACGAGTCCTTTTGGTACCACGAGTGGAGCAAGCACGGCACCTGCATCAGCACGCTGGAGCCCGAGTGCTACGCCGAGCACAAGCCCACGGAGGAAGTAGTCGACTACTTCAACCGCGCCGTCAGCTTGTTCAAAACGCTGCCATCGTACGACTGGCTGGCGGCCGCCGGCATCGTGCCCAGCAGCAGCACAACCTACACCTTCGCCGCGATCCAGGCTGCGCTCGCCGCCCAGCGCCCGGGCGTCGAAGTAACCCTGGGCTGCAAGTCCGGCCAGCTGAACGAGATCTGGTACCATTACGACGTGCGCGGCAGTCTGCAGACGGGCGACTTCGTGCCCGCCAACCCGGACGGGACAAAGTCAACGTGCCCGCAGACAGGCATCAAGTACCTCCCCAAGTCCGCCAGCCAGCCCACCGCAACCACAACTGCAGGCAGCCCAGCGCCAACGAGCACGGCTGCCCCCGGCACTCCGTTCAGCGGGAAGGGTTACGTCAATGTCGAACTTGCGGGGAGCGCGAAGGGGTGTATTATCAGCAAGGGGACGTGGTACACGACGGGCACCTGCGCGACGTTCACTGCGAGCGAGGCCGGCGACGGCTTCACACTGACGAGTTCAAAGGGCAAATGCGGCATCGTTGGGGGCGCGCTGACGTGCGACGCGAGCGTGAGCTCCGGCACCGCGTTCACTGCTGTAAATGGCAGTCTGGCTGCTGGCGGCAATGCTGTGTGGAGTGCGGACCAGGCGGCGAGTGGAAGCACACAGGTCACCGTTTACGCTGGCGGTGACCACGCGCAGCAGTTTGCGTTGACGTGGCAGAGCGCGTAGATGTAGAAGCATCATTCATAGATTGTCCGGGTATCAAACGCCCCCAATGCACATCAGGTTCCAACACATCCCATCCCCTACTTCCCTTTCAGCTTCACCTGCCGAGCAGACTTTCTAAGGCTGCCTTCGCGCAGAAACGATCCCGAGTGAAGCTCCAATAGCGTGAACTCCTCGACGCTATTCTCCTTCCGATTCGGTGGTATGGACTTGCTTACGGACGCTCTCTTGGAGCTCTTTGTGGCCTTCTGGGCGACGCCGCGGGTCGTGGCGCCTTGCTTCTTTGGTGGCGAGGTCTTGGACAGCGTGCTGGGCAGACTTGGACTGTTCTGGGCTGTAAAGGCGCCTTTGATCTGGGCACGTCAGTCGTGCTGGCTTAATTGCTCGAGGAGCTTACCTTGATGTCCTCGTCTTTTTCCCCATCCGACAGCTTGGACGAGGCCGATGACAGCGTCGAGATAGTCGAGGCTGGACCTACGTTTTGTAGGATAGACACAGTCTTGACCGGGCTGGCTGGCGGCATTTCTGGCATCTTTACGCTGTTGCTTTCCCTCTTCGCTGGACTTGATTCTTCACATATGTCGTGACTTCTGTGCAGGATCTCGACTATCTCACCCGGCTCTGACCCAGGCTCGAAATCTCTGAGACCATCCACAGCGTCTTTGGTAGTCTGCGACTCCGCGTCGAATTTACCCTGGTACGCCATTTTGCTTTGCTTGGGCGTGCTGAGCAAGTCCACGGCGAAGCGGTGAATGCTTCCGGGACTTCGTCGAGCTTCGTCGGTCACCATAGTGTTCTCTGGCGCAGGGCACGGCGTATCTGGCTCCACAGTCAACCTCTTTGTGAGCGTGACGGTGCTGCTGCTAGAGAGAGGCTGTGCCGGCCCTGTGGTTGCAAGTTCGATCTGGACGTCATCTTCATCGTCAAGGAACATGGGAGGTCGCGGTGTAGGAGCGTGCGCAAGAGGATCCAGGCAGTCGTACTCGCGGTACACTACAGATTTGAGTAGGAGGCTTGAATCCTTTGAAAATTCCTTACCGCCATGCTCGTCATAGAAGCCATCTGAGTCCCACTTGTATGTGCCGTCGTAGAACTTGCGCGACCTCTCGGTGATGGCTAGGTCGGCTGGGAGAGGGCGCATAGTTGCGACAAGAGCTGTCATTGTGAATCTTGTAAAAGTTGCCTGAGAAAGGCAAAACCGTGACGTAGGTGGGCTTCGTTTTTTTGTTGGCTTGGTGTTGACCCAGTTGGGAAGTGAACGCAAATGGGCAGTCGCGCCAGGTGAAGCTGAAGGAAAGAGCAGTCGAGCACGTAGCGAACACCCCTCACCTACGAATAGAGAGCATGAACTCAGCCACAACGTAACGTCGACTTTGTCAAATTTACAATTGCAGACCACTCCGACTCCCTCAGGCTTGATCATGCTCTTGATGCACTGTGACAAAAGCGACGGCACAATGAATGAGGATGATCGACGGCAACGAAGAGCACAAAGCAGGTAAAAGTGACTTCTGGTTGAAAAGTCTAACCTTTGAGATCCATGCTACCCTGTAAAGATAATGCCTTGCCTGCCTTATGAGTACAGACACCATGATATAAACACCGTAAACGCCCCGAAAGCGCCGAGTCATACAACTGAGGACACTAGGACTGGCGCATCACTACGACAGAGCATCAAGGCTGAAGACCACACAGTCTTCAATGTCTTTCCCCTGCAAAAAGTAAGGCAGTAGAGCTCTGCCCCTGCGCCACTGTTCATCATGCTAGGCTGAGCCAGCGGGACCAGCCGGTGTGGGAACGGGCTGCTTTGCGATTGCTTCGCCCATCTTCTCTCGTGCGATCTTCTCCTGCTCCATCGCAGCACGGTCAGCCTTAGTGACGCGGGGTTTGCGAACGGTCTGACCGCCGCGTGAACCGGGACCACCACCGCGCCCACGGCCTCTGCCGGAAGTCTCACCGCGTGCAGTACCGCCGCGACCGCGACCTCGACCGCGTCGAACAGTGCCATCGGCTCTATGTATCATCAGCTTCGTGTTGTGTGGACAGAAACGTGCGTTGACATACCTCTCTACAGCTGGCTTCTCTTCCGTCACAAGAGGACCGCTGTACACGAAGAAGCCATCCTTCGCCATAAGAGCCTGCTGCTCCCAGGCAAGCTCGGTGTCGTCGATGAAGTCATCCTCCTTATCATAATCTTCTTGCTTCCTCTTACGACGCTTCTTGCCTCCGTTCTCGGTAGCTGATGCATTGTCGTCCATTCCACCCATTTCTACATTGCTTTCGTTCTCGGAAAGGTCGACCGACATGTCATCTGTGGACAGACCAGCAGCACGTTCGAGGGCAGCACCAGCAGCTTGCATTTGACGCTTGCGTTCTTGGCGGGCAGCGATGCGCGGGTGGAGAGCTGCGAAACCATACTTCTTTTCGATTTCCAGTGCGACGTTGATCGTAGTGTTCTGACGTCCTTTCAGGTCGAAGTGAAGGTAGATGTTTGGTGCAACTGGGCCATCGGCGCCCTTCGCAGCCGTTGTCACAGGTCCAAAGGGTGTCCCGGAGAGCAGGCCACTGCCACTTGGCAAAGGTGGTGGCGCCTCTTTTTGACGTACAGGCTTTGTGGGCGGCGTTGGCGCGTTTGTATTTGCTGACGTGCCGTTGGTCGCAGAACTCACTTTCTGCGCTGTCGCCGTGACGGGCTTTGGTGCATCTGAGTCAATCTCCATCGGTGCAGGTCCTGTCGGTGCAGCCGTATAAGGCAGAGGTTGTCGTATCGACTGCTGCGGCTGTGGTTGATGTTGTGGTGGTGGAGCTGCAAACTCCTGGGAAGGAAGGACCGGCGCAGGCCGTGTGTGAAAGCTGGCAGGCGACTGTGGGGCAGAGGTAATGGATGCTTGCTGTTGCAATTTTGCAGGCTGTGAGAAGAACGAGTTGCTAGCCGAAGGCGGGTCGATTAGACTTGTGATGGATGGTGATGCACTTGCACGGTTGAGGGGAGGCGATATTGGCGGCGGCGCGCTGGCAGGTATCTGTGGTTTGTCCTCCATGATGCCACCTCGGATAGGATCGTATCTTTGCCCGGAACTTGAAGGCCGTGGCGTAGTGGGGGGAACGCTGATATGAGAAAGGTTGGGGTTGTTATAAAGGGTCGGTTCTTGGGTACCCTGGATGCGCGGAGGCTGTGAAAGTGAAGGCGACGGTTCTGGCTGCTGCGGTGCCGGTGCTGGTGCTGGTGCTGGTGCCGGTGCTGGTGCTGGTGCTGGTGCTGGTGCCGGTGCAGGTTCGCTAGGTGCAGGTTCGCTAGGCCTGGGTTGCGGTGTGGGCGAGTTTTGTATTATGGGCTTCTCTTCAACAGCCTGTACGGGTTGTGTAGCCTGCGCTTCCAGAGAAGCCTTTGTTCTCCTCTTGCGGACAGGGGCTGCACTTGGATCCTTGGGTTCTACAGGCTTGCGAGGCTTTCTTGTTTTCTTCTCAGGCTCGGGGCCATTTGCATCCTTCGACTTTGGCTTCGGCCCTGGCTTTTTGCGTGGTTGCCCAGATGCTGTGAGTCCTCGTGGTGCTGGTGATGTCGCATTTGCAGGGGTTGGCGTACTAGTGTTCGCAGGGCCAACACCAACACCATTGCTGGAAACACGAACTGTAGATGTGGGTGTTCCTTCGGGCGAGTGCGGGGGCGAACTCAGACTCCCTGGCGAGGATGCATCGTTTGCATCCATGGCTGCAGAAACCGAGAATCCGTAGGTACCTTGAAGTCGCCAGGCTGCACAGCAGAAACTCACAAGATCGATACGAATCTTCTGTATACAACGCCAGGTACTTCTTACGTTGAGCGTGAGTTAGGTGCGCAGGTCGCGCGAGCAGCAGTGTGGCAGATCGCTGGCTGAGCGGGCTGGGAACCCAACACCAAAAGTTGCGGATGGCGTCTATCGCAACAGTCGTCAAGAACACCAAAGTCGACGTGCAGCCGAGTACCGAGCCGGAAGACAGCTGGAAAGGAACTTGTTGCACGGAGAAGAACGCGAAGTTTCAACCCCTAATTACGGTTTGATGGAGGCGATCACAGCAGGTGCGGTATCGATGAAAAGGTAGCCGCAACAGGCAGAAATCGCACCGGTTGAGAAAGAGAAAAGGAGAGGAAAGAGACGTCGATGTCCAAATGGGGGCTCTAGGTATGAAGAGCAATTTGGCACATGGGCCAAAGCGCAAGGTTACGACGAGGAAAATCACTTTACGCCAGCCTCTGTCTCCCCGGACTGGGCAGCCGCTGTTCAGTCTGTGAATGAGACCCTGGAAGTGGGCTGCCGCTGAACCTTCTGTCATGCGGTTGTCGGCATATCTAACTCCAAGTTCGTTTGGTGCAAGCGTACTTTGACGAACTTGAGCGCAAGACATATTGCTATCCTCTGGACATTAACTTATAGTTGATGACGCCGTAACTTCTGTCTGATCTCCAGGCTCACACTGCAAGTAGATCTGAGGGTGGTGTCTTCCTCCTCGAGCAACAAGCGCGATCAGCATTTCGGCGTATGAACATGCGTTCTTGCTAAAAATGTGCTATGCTGGCTTCGTGATTCGTAGGGAGTAGCATTTCTACACAAAGCCACGTTCGATTCGAGCCCCAAGAAGACCAGAGCGAAGCGCGCAGTTGCGCGACAAAGCTTGTGTCCCTGGCTGACATATTCCTACGCGGGAGGTAGTTCCAACTGCTCGGTTTACAGGGCCCACTTTTCGATCCTCGCGCCTTACCCGTTCCGAGCGTGGCTTTTCCGTCTGATCTCGTTTCAACTTTGTGGCGCGCGCAACCGCCATCATGATGCGAAATTACTCGAATTTTGATGTCGATGTTTTCCTCACTTTTTCTGAAGAATACTTGCCAATATTACTGGGCGAATAGATAAAGATAAATCTAGGTTCACTGTCGATGCTCCAAACGATATGAAACACGCGCTACCGATCGCGCTGCTGCGTGAATCACTAGCGATCATAGCTGGTCGAAAAACATGAACATTCATCTCAGAGATTGAAACTAGATACCGTTGCAAAGCGGTCACACAACGGACCCTATGCTCGAAAACGCCGCCGAACGCCTTCCCGGCCCTAGAACGCCGATGGGAGTATATGCAAGAATACAGAAACAATGATACATCAACTTTTCATATCGAGGGAGTGGTTGATCATGCCTTGCTCTTCTTCTTCTTCTTGCTCTCGCCATCGTCGTCATCTGCTTTCCTCTTCTTCTCCTTCTTCGACTTCTTCTCGGAGACCTCCTCGTCGCCCTTAGACTTCTTGTCCTTCTTCTTCTCTTTCTTATCCTTCTTCTCGCGACGAGCCTGTTCGGTCGCGCCGGCTGTAACACCATCGGCCATCTCGACGTCCTCAGTCGCGGTAGCGGTGGGGTCAGGAATACCGATATCGGTCATGACAGCGTTCATAGCGGCCTGCATAACGGCAGCGTTCTTTGAGGGTGGCGCACCGGAAGAGTAGAATTCGATCCTTTCCTCGACCTGGCGCTTGAGCGCCTCACCGAACTTAGAAGTAGGTGTCTCGGAGAAGTTGTCAATCCTGGAGGCGATGGAGCACTTGTTGGCCAAGAAACGCGAGATTCTGCCCTTGGACTTGGCTGCAGTCTTGCCAATGAACGACGAGTGGTAGATCAAACCGTACTTGGGGGTGTTGCCCTTGGTCTTAAGACTAGGACGGAGTTAGCAAAGAGTCTGAGCAGCGAGAAACATTTGCGCTTACGCTCGGAACAGAGCCTTCTCAGCACCGAGAATCTGAACAGTGGAGGCAGGGTACTTGGACAAGTTTGTCAAAGATCCGGCCTTGGAGATGAGACGAGCGCCAACGGTGTCACCAATCAAAGCAGCCAGATTAGGCGCAACCTGGTTCATCCTGCTTCCAAGGTAGTTGGAAAGTTGCTTGCGGTAGGCAGCGAGCGAGGCGGTGCGCTTAGCAAAGGCCATGACAATCTCCATATCGGCCTCAGAGAGGTCGCGACCCATGGATGTGCGAGCAGCCTTGATGATGGCAGTCGCAACAGCCTCATCATCGTCGACGATAGCGGCAAGGTCGTGGGTATCGTCGTCGGTAAGGCGAGACTTGTTGCCGATCTCGAGAACAACCTTAGCGTACTGGTCGTTGTTCTGAATAATCTTCGACAACTCAGGGAAGTGCCACCCGTAGTTCTCACGAAGGCGCATGCAGAACTGGTTCAGCTGTATTGTAGTCAGTGTGTGTACTTTACGAATCGAAATTGATCGCACTCACGTCCTTGTCGACCTGGTCGAGGGTAGCAATAGCCTGAATGATGTGGTTGTCCTGCTTGTTGACGCTGAACTTCACCTTAGCACGAGAGTATGCGTGACCGAGACCAAGGATGGAACGGTCGATATCGCCGGGCTGGAGCTTCTTGATAAGCTTGCCGGAGTGCTGGCGGAGACCACGGAGAAGGTCAGAGACGACTTCAGAGGTTTGGGCGGTTTCGCAGGCGAGGTTGGGGAAGGCGGCCTTGATGCTTCCAGCCAGATTGCTTTCGCTCAGACCGAGGGTGATGGTCTTCTTCTTGCCAGCCTTTGGGAGATTGGTCTCGAGAGTCGCGCGCAGGAAGTCGGAGAGGATACCCTCAGAAATGTCATTGATTTCCTGGAGCGCATCCTGGGTTCCTTGGAACGGCGCAAGACCGACAAGCTCGACAGTCTTTCCGAACTTGTCAAGGTCCTGCACGGCCTTCTGGACTTCGGCAAGGCGGTTGCCAATGGTGTCGGGCTGCAAAATTACTTTGAAGACCTGCGCAGCGCATTAGCAACTTTATTCGAGCGGAAAGCTCTGGACAGCTTAACATACCGCATAGCCGATAGGGCTTTCGTGGAGGAGGTAGTCGACCGACATCGTGGTTGTCGCAAAGCTTGAATTTTGTCGCGATGTGGTGACGCGAGACGGTATCTTGCGTATGGTCGTGAACTGAGCTCTTCTGAATTGTGGTGGAAAAGATTCTGTGAGCTGGACCGTGCGGTGCGCTTGCCGGAGAAGACCCGGTCGCCGCTTCCCTCATTTTTGTGAGGGGACGCGCTCGGCCAGGCACGCGAAGCAGCAATACCCCACGCTGTCACCCTGCTTTCTTTCTTGTATTGTTCGATACCCTGATAGACCTCTTGCAATATGTCGGCTGCACAGTTGTTAAACCCAAAGGCGGAGTCGAGGGTATGCCCCTCATTGTTTGCAAACACTGGAGTCTAACTAACATTCGCACAGAGGCGCGGGGAAGCTCTTCAGGTGAACATCTCAGCCGGTGAGGGTCTGCAGAAGGTATGGAATTGTCGGGATGTTACTCAGTCATACAGTGCTAATCTTCTCTCAGGTCCTTGCTTCCAACCTTGGACCCCGCGGTACCCTGAAGATGTAAGCAGTCGTTCTGTGCTTGAGGAAAAC
Source organism: Didymella exigua CBS 183.55 (assembly GCF_010094145.1). Classification (NCBI taxonomy): domain Eukaryota; kingdom Fungi; phylum Ascomycota; class Dothideomycetes; order Pleosporales; family Didymellaceae; genus Didymella; species Didymella exigua. The sequence continues at coordinate 113,878 of NW_022984822.1, forward strand.
GTCACTGATTATATGTAGGCTCGTCGATGGCGCTGGAGCAGTATGTCATGGTTTTTATATCAGCCTGCGGGTCGCTCTGACCTGCCATAGATCAAACTCACAAAGGATGGAAGTGTTCTATTGAAGGAGATGGTACGTACAAGCGCAGTCAGCTCCTGTTCGCAAAGTTAACTTTTTTGCAGCAAATCCAGAACCCTACCGCCGTAATGATCGCACGCGCAGCTACAGCACAGGATGATATCACAGGCGATGGAACAACGTCAGCAGTACTGTTGATTGGCGAGCTTTTAAAGCAAGCCCACCGCTACATCTCCGAAGGCCTTCACCCTCGTGTGATCACAGACGGATACGATCTTGCGAAGACTGAGGCGCTGAAGGTCAGTAGCACGCTGCAGACACATTCGACAGTAAAGACTGACAGCGTTATAGTTCCTTGACGAATTCAAGCTCGAGAAGGAAGTCGACCGCGAACTTCTGCTTTCCGTTGCCCGCACATCGTTGTCTACGAAGCTCGACAGCTCTCTCGCCGAGCAGCTGACTCCCGATATTGTTGACGCCGTCCTTGCCATCTACCAAGCACCAGCGAAGCCCGATCTGCATATGGTGGAGATCATGACTATGCAGCATCGCACTGCCGCTGACACACAGCTGATTAGAGGCCTTGCTCTGGACCACGGCGCGAGGCATCCCGATATGCCCAAGAAGGTTGAGAATGCATACATCCTGACTTTGAACGTCAGTCTGGAATACGAGAAGTCCGAAATCAACTCTGGGTTCTACTACTCGAGCGCAGAGCAGAGGGAGAAGCTCGTTGAGAGCGAGAGAAGGTTCGTTGATGACAAGCTCAGAAAGATTGTCGAGCTGAAGAAGGAGGTCTGTGGTGACGACCCCAAGAAGGGATTTGTTATCGTCAACCAGAAGGGTATCGACCCTCTCAGCTTGGATGTCCTCGTCAAGAACGGCATCTTTGCGCTCAGGAGAGCGAAGCGAAGGAACATGGAGCGCCTCCAGCTTGTCTGCGGTGGAACTTCACAGAACAGCGTCGACGACCTGACACCCGATGTACTTGGCTGGGCCGGTAACGTTTACGAGCACACGCTGGGTGAGGAGAAGTACACTTTCATTGAGGACGTCAAGGAGCCAAAGTCGGTCACACTTCTCATCAAGGGACCCAACTCGCACACCATCAGCCAGATCAAGGACGCCGTTCGCGACGGCTTGAGGAGTGTCTACAACATGATCGTGGACAAGAGCGTTGTACCCGGTGGCGGTGCTTTCCAGATTGCCTGTGCTGCCCGTCTCAACAGCGAGGAGTTCAGGAAGTCGGTCAAGGGTAAGGCGAAGTGGGGTGTCGCAGCCTTCGCTGATGCACTTCTCGTCATCCCCAAGACATTGGCTGCCAACTCCGGCCACGACATCCAAGATTCCCTAGCTGCGCTCCAAGACGAATACGCGGAGGGCAACATTGTTGGTCTGAACCTGGCTACCGGCGAGGCCATGGACCCCACACAAGAAGGCGTCTACGATTCTTTCCGTGTTCTCCGCAACTGCATAGCGTCGGCTACCGGAATCGCATCTAACCTGTTGTTGTGCGACGAGATGCTTAAGGCACGACAGATGGGGCGTGCCCCTGGTCCCGGCGACATGGACCAGCAGTAGTAGAAACGAATGTTACGATGAAGGAGCGTAAAAGCTCTATGACAGCACGAGGGACCAGGCTAGAGACAGGGCGACTTTGTTCCACTGCTACGCGTGGCTATGCTCTCGCTGCGTCATAGCAGTACAAATGAAACAATCTAATCGAAGCATGGTCCAAATTGACTTTGGTGCTTGTTATGATACGCGCAACTCTAACACATGCATTGGACTCCTTTGTGCACCTGCCCTCGCGTTCAGGCCGTCTGTCTGCTTTTTTGACATGCCACCTCAACTCGCAAAGACAATGGGGCGCATATTCTTATTTCATGGGGAGCAGAGGCAGTTTTTCTACGTTTGCAGATTCCTAGCAGATCTGCCGAAGTACCAAGAGCTGCCGCTCATTTGCAAGAGCCCCTGCATTGTGAGAGACGTACATGGCGCGATGGTATAGAGATGGAAGCGAGGCACGTGCCCCACCAAGGAGATTTACCTCGATCGCGGGGCAGACTTCAATTACACCTCCTCCCAACGATGAGCTAACACTTCTTGAGAGGGACGACCGATAACGAACAGTATAGGATATCTAGTTGATGCTGGTTCCTTCGCTACAGTACTAGGCAAGCGCGATATTCGACAGGGCCCGTTCGCACACGCACGGCCAAAATCCACGATTCGCAGGCAGCAGGCTCCAGAAACGCACCGCGCACGACCCAACGACCCACAGTACGAAATCAACCTGGTGCGTACGGAGAGGGCGGAAAGCTGCAACGCGACACTCGAAGGATACAGCATGTGCATTATATAAACCTATAATTTGCACGTTCTGTTTGTGCAGTGCGAGGATTTGTACGAACTCATTTCTTGCCTTTTACCAGAAGTGACCGCGACTCCCGCACAAAACTGCACTTACTCAATCTTTGAACCAAACTTCATGGGTTCAACCCATACCTTTTGCATTTTTGCACCTCCTTTCTCATTTTACAGCTCTCCTCGCGCTTTCGAAAGAACTCAACTGCATGTTTTTGCTAGTTTCACTCGTTGCGCTGCGATTTTTTGAAATTTTGCTTTAGAAGACAGATAGAGCGGAGAAATGAGGACTTGGAGCGTGCTGAGACTGCACGACCACTTCGATGCGCTCAGCTCTCCTTCACTCTAGTGCCCACCTCGCCTTATCTATCGATACGTTATCCGCTGTAAAAAGAGTGTCAGTCTCTGTCTCACGAACGGCTTTTGACAGCTGGTTGGGCGCTGCAATATCGCTTGACTTTCGCCGCCGTTTCTCTTGCGTTTCGACACCCAAGTCTCGATCTCAGAGCTACGTGAGCTTATACAGAATGCCAGAATGGCAACGACAGTAACACTCTTGTTATGTTGCATAGTCACAAGATTGTCTTAAAGAGCCCCTTGCAACTGCGTACGCTGCGGAAGGGAGCACCTCAGTACTTCTGAAGCCATCTGCTCTAGACACTGGCAACGGCAATACGACAATATATGATTGTCTACAGGTACCGGATAAGGTACGGCGCTCAAAGCGGTTCACAGGGCGAGACAGCATCGCAGGTGCCTACAACCTTCCATTTGTCGATCTCACATCAATCCCTCTCTCGCTCAACTCTCATACTAGAGCCTTGTACTATACATGTCAGTCTCCAAATCATATTCATCTTGTCAGTTGTTCTAGGATTCCTCTGCGGGCTCTGATCATCTGCGTGGCTCGCGCGACATCCCTTGCTCCAATACCGGTGCTTCCTTCGACACGTTCGGCCTCCCTTACCGGCTGATATAAGAGCTAGTTTTGGCATGAGCACACGCTGTAGAGATAGGCAAGCGGGGTTGACGAATATGGTTTGCATTGAGATGTGCAAGTCCGGCGCTGCGCAGGCACATGTCGTGCGCTTGCTACCTGCGATTGACTGTTCCGGCAAGGTGCATGTTAATGAGGCTCAAATATTGCCTTCAAATGAGATTATTGACATGCCGTTCTTCCAAGGCAAGGCGTCGAGCGACTTGACGTTTCAGATCTGGCACTCTCATTTCTGGCCAATTTGGTGTTTCGCCTAACACAAACTCATTTAAGTCGACCGCTACCCCGCCTTGAACGCTCCCTCGACAAACGATGCTCTCATCTGCTAACATTGGTGGACGCCCTGGCGGCTCATCATAGTAGACCGCTGTCTGTTGCACCCGGAGACGTTCGCAGTCTAATTGCCAAAGTGAAGGTGGGATCGTAACTAGTGACTAGGCAACATTGCGACTCGAAAAACACATTTGGAAGCATCAAGAGCTATTGTTTCGAAGCGAGCAGACTCACTCTCACCTACTGACATCGCGGTTGCCCTGGCGGTGATGCCAAGAACGCAAGGTCGACGCAGGTACAAACAGTCGCATAACACTCGCTCCTCCCTTGCTTGCACCCCCGCCACCACACTCTTTACGCCCTCGTCCTTTCTGCACTGGATCTCTTCAGCTCGGCTCAGCCGTACACGCCTTCCTTTCACTCCAGCTGCGGGCAGTCAGTCACTCATTATCCAGGATCCTTTGGCGTAAGCTGCAGCTCTACACTTTTGCACGCCAAAACAACACCGCAAACACCTCGAGAACCATCTTTGCGCAACACAGTTACCTCGAGCATTTCATAACATTCGCTTCATCCTGACCATGAAGTCCATCCTTATTGCGGGTGCAGTCGCCGCGATCTTGGGCACTGCCAGCGGCCGTCCTCTGAGTACGTGTGGGCCCTCGATATCCTCAATGGAGTGAAGCTGACACCTGGCAGATTACAAGCGCGACTATGTCACCGAGGTTGTCTATGTCACGGAGATTGTCGCTGACGCTGTTGTCTATGTTGATCAGGATGGTGTGCCATACTCGACCTTGACCGTGGAGCAAACGACTGCGGCTACGTCTGTCGAGGCGGTCACTACATCTGAGGTGACGCCCACAAGTGTCTCAGTTGCCACATCTTCGGTAGACCTGGTCTTCGCGCCCTCGGCTGCTCCGTCTGCTCCATCAGCCTCTCCTACGACTGTGCCCTCGTTCTCTCTCGTGGCGCCCCAGCCTGAGCCTTCATCGGCCGAATTCAAGAGCGAACCTACGACAACCGCTGCAGTCACTTCTGCTTACACCCCAACATCACCCCCTCCGGTCAATACCCCGGCGCCGGCACCGGAGACGTCTTCCCCAGCGCCCGACCCTGCTCCAGCTCCTTCATCTGTCGCCCCATCTACTTCGTCTCCGGCTCCAGCAGTGAACGCAAATGCTGGTGACGGCCTCCCTACCGGTGTGACTTACGACCCTTTCACGGGTACCGAGGGCAACTCACGCTGCAAGACTGATGCCGAAATCACCGACGAGTTCAGCAGGATGAGTTCTTACAAAGTTGTCCGCATCTACGGTATAGGCTGCAATATCGTCCCACTTGCCGTGCAGAACGCGCAGAAGAATGGCCAGACGCTCATGGGTGGAGCCTACCTAAGCAACAAGGGCAACGGCGAGGATCTGAGCTCTGTCATCAAAACCTGGAAGGATACTATCGACCAGGATGCCAACGGCAGCTGGGACATCTTGAAGCTATTCTCTGTCGAGAATGAGCGTATCAACGACCATGATATGACTGCTTCTGAGGTTGTCGATGCCATTCGCCGCGCTCGCAACCAGCTTCGCAGTGTGGGATATAACGGACCCGTTGGTGCGGTTGAAACTGTGCCCGCGACCCTTGACAACCCTTCGATTTGCGAGGCATCCGACGTCGTCATGGTCAACTGCCACCCCTTCTTCGATCAGAACACCGCTGCTGAGGACGCGGGCACCTTCGTCAAGGGCCAGATCGAGCGAGTCAAGACCGCTTGTAAGACAAACCGCGTTGTTGTCACCGAGACTGGCTGGCCTCACCAGGGCGATCCGAACGGCAAGGCTGTTCCTTCACCCGAAAACCAGGCGAAGGCTCTCGCTTCCATCCGTAGCGAGTTCTCCTCGGATGTCTTCATCCACAACTCTTTCGACTCGCTCTGGAAGACCGACTGGGCCTCCTCCTTCAACGCCGAGCGTTACTGGGGAGTCATCCAGTAGAGATATTCTCTTTAACTTCGGACTGGCTTCGTAGGCAGACTTCTGATGCGCAGCTAGATTCTGCGTGTCACTCATCTCACATCATGCCCACCAGCAGCTTTGGACTGCGTAAGGGCGTGGCTGGCATTTCTGGGCCATTATGGATTATGAGGATATGCATCATGTAACATAGATAGTGATCAGACGACGAATGCATGTATGACACGATCGTATCGTGCCTATGATTGCGATATTGGTCAACTGCAATATGCTTGGGATGCCGATTTGCTCCCGTTTCCAATAGGGTTTGGTATCATCATATTGACTAACGCTAGCATTCAGAAGTGAGAAGAGAGTCTAACAGGTCATCATCACATGATCAAACAACCAAGTCTCTCCTACTCGGCCTGGGCATTCTTCCTAGCCGCCGCCTCGGCAACGCCCTTGAGCGCAGCCGGTGCATCATCCCACGGCATAACCAGCTCGACGAACCTCATCTTCTGCGTGTCGCCGCTGCTGAACTCGTCGTTGTTGAACAGCTCTTCGACCTGCTGCTTGCTGTCGACCCTGTACGTCAGGACGGAGCCCTTTGGCGCGCCGAACACGTCGGGCAGGTCCTTGTACTTCCACTCCTGGACGTCGTTGTAGCTGTCTTCCCAGCCGTGGATCAGGCGCTCAATGGTATACCCCTTGTTGCAGATGACGAAGATGAGGGGGTTGAGCTTATGCCTGATCATAGTGCTTACCTCCTGCGCGGTGAGCTGGAAGCTGCCGTCGCCGGTGAACAGGATGGTGCGCTTCACCCCGTTTTCGCGCGCGGCGAGCGCGGCGCCCTGGCACGCACCCGTCGCGTACCCGATGCTGCCCCACAGCACTTGGCTGATGGCGTTGACGCGCGCGGGGAACCGCGTCTCCCAGATGCCGAAGTTGGAGGTCCCCGTCTCGGTGATGACAATGTCGCTGGCTTGCAGGAACTGGCCCAGGCGCGGCCAGAACCAGGCGTGTGTGATTGTTGGTTCCGGGGAAGTGAGCTCCGCGCTGGGGATGTCGTTGTTTGGGTCGGGTCCTGCTTCGATGTTGAGGTTGCCTAGCTTTTGCGTGACTTTGGCCAGCACGCCGTTCATGCGCACACCGGGGTACTCGGAGTATCGGACCTTGACGCCGTAGCTGTGGAAGTCGATGGTGTTGAGCTGCGATTGCCGGATGGTGAAGCCTGCGGTGTTGAAGTCGGATTTTATCGCGCCGATGCAGAGGACGAGATCAGATGACTCGACGCGCTCGCGCACGCCTTTATTACTGCCGTCGCCCGCATAGACGCCGCCAAAGTTGGGGAGTGTTTCGTCGACGGCACCTTTGCCCATTGGCGCGACGAAGGTGGGGAGTCCAGACTTCTTGATCAGGTCGTGGGTCTCCTTGAGCGCGCGGTGGCGGATGGCGCAGGCGTCGACCAGGATCACGGGGTTCTTCGCGGCGTGGAGGCTCTTCAAGACGACGTCTACAACGTAGTCTTCGCGCTCTTGCTCGTTCGGCGGGTGGTTGAGGTCGAGTGGGGTGTTGAGCCTGTCGCCGTCCACCTTCTTCTGTACCATGTCGGTGGGAAGGGAGATGTACACTGGTCTCGATTGAAGGATGCATTCCCGGATGGCGTTGTCGATGAGTGTAGCTGCCTCGTGGATGTGGTTCAACATGGAAACAGCACAGGAGATCTCCTTGGACATCCTGGAGAAGACGGTGAAGTCGCCGTTGCCGAGCGTGTGGTGTAGAAGAGCGCCATCACGCTGTGACAGTGTTGAGGGGTAGCCGACAATGTGGACAATGGGGACATATTCCGAGTACGCTCCTGCAATTGCGTTGACAGCAGAGAGCTCACCGACACCAAAGGTAGTGACGAGAGCAGAGGCGCCCTTCACGCGCGCGTAGCCGTCAGCTGCGTAGCCTGCATTGAGCTCATTGCAGTTGCCGACCCACTTCAGGCCGGTCTTGGGAATATAGTCGAGGGCAACGAGGTTGTAGTCGCCAGGAACACCGTGGATCGACTCGATGCCGACTTCCTTGAGTCGCCGAAAGAGATACTAGTTCTTAGTAAGCTTGCTAGCTTGCCAACTTGGAAGTTTCACCTGAACATGTACTTACCTCCGCAACGTCAATTGGGTTCTTAATATCCTGTGATCTGAGGTCTCCAGCCATGGTGCCAAGTAAGACGATCTGTGCAAGCTTCGAGGCCAAGAACTAGCAGTGTTCTGATGTTGTCGAGTGGGTGTTGCGATGCTTTAAGGTCTTCAAGGTCTTCAAGGTCTTCCAGGGCTAGCTACGAGACGATGACATCAATCGGTTCCTGCCGGAAGGACCACTTCAAGCAGCCTCCTCAACAGAGTTTTGGATGACCACCTCAACAGAGTTTTGGAACACCACCACTGCATGTAACGCGACGTGGTTTAGCCAGGGACACTCGTCAGCTCATGGCGTGAGCGAGATGGTCTCTCCACCGCGATGTCAATCGAGAAGAGTGGTTGCAGGCGCTTCAGGGGAGTGCAGCCGCAACACGGCCGAGGAGCTTCGTGACATGACGATGGAGTGTCCGCTGTGGAAACCTGTCGCGATGTGTCCATCAGGGTCTTGCTTGTAGCACCGCTGTCACTTTGCACAGTACCTGTGAAGACGTCCGCCGAACCTGGACAGCAGCCTCCGCTGTACGCTGCAGAAGTCCAAGACCACGCGCAGCCGTTGACAGGCATTGACAGCCCCAGCTAGCTTGTCTCAGCGGCGTCTGTCGTGTGCGGGTCGGCACTGGTGTGCAGCATGGACGCGCACCTCGCTCGCAGCTGGGGTGCTGACCACGTCCATGGGCGCTGCAGCAGCTGAGGACGCAGGCTTCAACACCATTGTGCATGTCGCGCATGCTTGCGCATCTGACTCCACATCGTCGTTCAATAATTACAGTAACTACAGTAACCACGTGCCCGTCCAGCCTCAGCGTCGCATACGCGTATTGCCGTGCACGCGTGTTGCCGTGCCCACGGCTTTGTCTGGGCTGCACTGTAAGCGCCCGCCCGTCATCCAGAGGGCGCTCCAGCGGTTGCGTCCCGCCAGCTCTCCAGAGCACGCCTCTTGCTGGACACCGTCGGCCGGCCGCTCGTCTATCGTGGCTGCGCCGATCTCCCATCAGATCACTAAGACGCTGCCCGTTCATGCACCCGCCCGCTGCGCCCACCGAGTCCCCGACCCCAGACCGAACCGCTGCTCGCTAGCCCGTGCCCACTCCGCAGCCCACCGCAATCTGACAGGGAGCACGGAGCGTCCCAAGAGCCAGGCAAGATCTGCTTGCTGGTCTGCGGCGACGAGCCCTCGTGCGGCGACGCAGCCCGCAGACTTTGGGTCACCACATTGCCGCCCTGCCGCCCTGCTGCACTGCAGGCATGCTGCGATAGGGAGCTCCTGCACCGCGCACCGCCCCTCGACGCCCCGGCGATAAGCTCCCCTCGCGACACGCCACTCGAGGCCGCGCAGGAGGCCAGTTGCTGCCCAATCAGGCGCGCGCTCGCAGCAGCAGCAGCAGCAGCAGCAGTAGTAGCAGTAGCAGTAGCAGTAGCAGTAGCAGCAGCAGCAGCAGCATACGACATATACGACAGCCGCAGCAGCACTCGACTCCGGTCCAGCGCCTCGCCATGTACCAGCTCCCCCCTCCGCCTCGCCAGCCTGCGTCGGCGCCCGCCCAGCACATGGGCCTGCCGCCGCCGCCGCCGCGGCCCTCGACGGGCATGAACATTCCCCCTCCTCCCCACAGTGGCTACGGCGGCGGCGGCGGCTGGGGCGCTCCTCCACAGCAGCGTCCGCAGCAGCAGCAGCAGTACCCGCAGCCCGGCTACAACCCGAGCCTGTACCAGGGCTACCAGCAGCACCTGCCCCCGCCCCCCGGCCCGCCGCCGCTCCAGCAGCAGGTCGAGGCGCCGCTCACCTCGGCCACATACATACCGGACGGCGAGTCGTTTGGGCCCGGCGTGGGCATCCCGGCCCTGCAGTCGCACTCGGCGCGCCAGTACTCGGAGCCGACCTTCTACCGCGAGGACGGCTTCCCTCCCAATGCTGACATGTCAGGCACGAGCTTCCTCAATCTCCACGACAGCGTCCAGAGCATCCAGTATGGCTCCAGCATGCCCCTCGGCTTTCCGCCCCCTCAGAACCACCGCAGCCACCCTGCCTACGACCAGTCCGCCACCATGCAGAGCCACAGCGGCGCCTATCACCGCCCAGACGGCCCCGTGTCGCCGCCCATGGCCGAGCCGCAGTGGCCCGCCGAGACTGTGCAGCGCTGGCTGGCCGACCATGGCTTTTCAAAGGACTGGCAGGAGACGTTCAGGACACTGGGTCTGGAAGGTTCGAGGTTCCTCGACATTGGGCGGGGACACGGCTCCAAGGGCAACGTCGCCATGATGCACCAGGTCATCTTCCCGCAGCTCGCCAAGCAAACGACAGCAAGCGGCACGGGCTGGGACCAGAACAGGGAAAGAGACGAGGGCCGCAAGCTGCGCAGACTCGTGCGTCAGATTGTTGAAACCGGAAGCTCCGCGCCCGTGCGGGCTCCTCAGCGCACTGAAACAGGCACGACGGTGCCGAGTGCGGGCACCGACGGTGGTGTCGAGCATTCGCCTTTCATGCCACCCACCTTTCCGGGCTTTGGCTCGACACCCACCACAGCTGGAAACGGCGAGGAAAGCCCGGGCAGATACATGCTTCTGCACTCGCCATCAGCTGCTGGCCCCCCGCGACGAATCTCGACGCAGCAAAGGAACTTTACGGTGCCGACCATTGGGCCACCACCGGATTACTCCGACGGCCGGAGCGCTTTCTCCAAGGAAGTGCTTCGCGACCTAGAACCGAACACGAAACGACACAGCCCAAACGTCTCTGGTGACTTTGGGCCTTCAGCGTTTGAGTCACACCGCCAGGCGAGCCCACAGCACAGCCCGGCGCTGTCGTCTGCGCGACTCGCATCAAACGGAGGCCAGCTCAGTGCAGGAATTGCCGCCAACGGGCAACGTTACTATCAACACCAACATGCTCGTGGCAACAGCTCAGAGTCGAATCTGTCCACATTCGCAAACACCGGGTCAGGGCCGCCAACAGGACGCTCCTTGGTTGAAAACCGATCCGACAGCCGCAATGAGAACAAGAGGAATGCACATGAAGGCCCTCGTCCGGGGACTGGATTCTCGCGATACGACAATGCGGAACCACTGAGTGCCAAGGATCACCACAAGGGGTTCTTTGGGAAGATCATGGGCAGGGACAGGAAGAAGCAAGATAGCCACCCATCTCCAGATGACATCAGCCTAGACTCTCCGACAAGTCCAGCAAGCCACAGACACCACACAAGTGGTTCGTTCTTTGGCAAGTCCGGTATGAACTCCAGCGACACTTCGCTGAATGAGCGTCCTCCGTCACGACGATCTGCGCAGACAGATGCAGAGAGCCGTCTGTCTGGCCGAACGCGCAATTCAATGCGGGATGAGCGCAGATATGCTTTTGTCACACCAGATGGCTGGAACTACCGTTTGATCGACATCACCAATGCAGACAGCCCTACAGTTATACGCCGCATGTGTTGCGAAGAGCTGAGCTCTGGTCTCAGTCAAATGCCCGGAGTCGAGCTGTTCATGACGACACCAGGACAGTACGAACACGAAGACGCTCTCACCGACAGCAACCTCATGAAGGCTCGCTCACAGTTTGGTAACAAATTCGGTGAGCTGAAAATCTTTGTCCGGATACCGCAAGAGGGTACAAGCGCAGCTTCCGCAGGTCTCGGTGTCTCGGTCTCGCAATCGAATGGTCTGGACGCCAGCTCTCAGGCTGGGTCCCCTGGTGGCCTGAAGTCGGGAGAATCGACTCTTGTACCTGCTCAGGCTGCAGCACTGCGCAAGTTGACCGAGAAGGAAGATCCAGACTCGGATCCCAGCGCAAGCCGACTGAACGTTGGCGGAAGGCCGACTGAGCCGTCATGGGCAGCCGGCGATGATGCTTCTGAGCAAGAGCGCCGCAGAATGCTCGAACTGGCTGCCGAAGAGCATCGCAAGGAGACCAAGCGCAAGCAGGAAGAGTACCTCAAGGGCCGCATGGCACGATTGAAGGGCAACAGTCCCGATCCCATGTCTTCGTCTGGCGACAGTCTTGGATTTAGAAGTGCTGGCGTTATTGACTTTGACGAGCCGCGCAACTCTCCCTATGAAGAGATTAAGAAACCTTTCGAGGCTCCAAAAGCCACAAAGGAAATCGTGCCAAAGCGAGCGCCACCGCCCGTACCAGCTGACACAACAACACTTCTCAAGGCTAACTCGCTATCAAGAAGCAAAACTCGTCCGCCATCGTGGCCAGAGGGTGACGATGTATCGTCCAAGCGAAAGTCAGGTGACTCTGAATCTGCCAAACGCAAGGCAATTCCGCAAGGTCCAAGTGGTCTTTCAAACATCGCAGCTGCCATCATTGGAGCAGGTATTGCTGGTGGATCTGTTGGAGCAGCCAACAAAGCACTTCCTAAGCCCCCACCAAAGGGGGAGATGCACGACTCTTCACCTGAGAGCATCCGTCCTTCTCAGCAAGTCCTGAGGGACCGCGGATTTGGAGGCGTGGCTGGATCTGGCAGGAGCAGTCCAGGTGGGTCTCCCCGCAGCCCCGGTGATTTCACCATGAGCAAAGGCAACATTCCGTTCAAGATTCCTGACTATGTCGAAGCATTACAAGACGAAGTGGCTTTTGATAAGCCTAGTCTCACGCTGGCAATGCCTACACCACCTCGCCCGGCCGAGGACAAGGAGCAGCGGCCATGCTCGCCGGACTTTAGCCCCACATTTGCTCGCGCGCCTAACAATGCGCTCACGCGAGAGTCATCTAGAGTGTCCATCTATGGACCAACACACGACTTCGAGGAAGCGCGTGTGTCCTTCCACAACACCACATCGAACCTTGATTCCGCCAATTCTGACGACGATGATTCCGACGATGGTCTGTTTGCTGCACCACTGGCTGGTCGTAGCCCTCCAGCACCAGCAAGGACTGTGTCAATTGCCAGGAACACCAGCGGCCATCGCGCACAACGCCCCAATCTGAAGCTCAAGACATCACGTTCGAAGAACTCGCTCGCTCAGGTGGCGGAACAGCAGGAACAAGCCCCAGCGGATGACCGACAATCGCTCAGCAGCGAAAAGATTCCTGAATCGGCTACATCGGCAGCGTACACCGACTCTCCACGCGACGAGCCCGACTTCAACCGTCGCGATTCATTCGCCAGCAATGTGTGGGCCAACCGTCCACCTGCCGAAGCCCTCGTGGACCACCTTGACGAGCTCTTCCCGAACGTCAACCTCGATCAGCCGATGCTCGAAGAAGATGAGACGGACTCATCGGACCCACCTACCGATTCTTCAAATGCGTCAAATGCCAGCACTGGAACCTTGACACCAATGTCCTCGCTCGATACGCCTGCTGCGCCTGCGAATCAAACCTTGAGTCGAGGGCAGACTGGCCTGCAGTCTATCGCCCAACGGAACATGCGGAAGTCTGGTGTCGGTCTTGGGCGCACGAAGTCTATTCGTGAGGTCGTCAAGTCACAGTACAACCCTCATAGAGGGCCAATGCCAGGCCAGCCTGTACCTACAGGTCCCTCTCGAGTCGCAACACTCCGCAATGGGGGCGACATTGTAAGAAGGAAGTCGACTAAGATGTTCCACGCAAGGATCGAGCAAGTGAAGCCGTCAAGAGGATCCCGACTTATACAGCTGGAGACAATCCCACAGGACACACTTCCCCAGATGCAACGGCAGCCAACATTCAAATGGATGAAGGGTCAACTGATTGGCAAGGGAACATTTGGTCGTGTATACCTCGGTATGAACATCACCACCGGTGAGCTTATCGCAGTCAAGCAAGTCGAAGTCAACGCGAAAGCAGCCGGATCAGACAAGGACAAGATCAAGGAGCTAGTCAAGAGTCTCGATCAGGAAATCGACACAATGCAGCATCTCGACCACCCTAACATTGTCCAGTATCTCGGATGCGAGCGCAAGGAGTACAGCATCTCCATCTTCCTCGAATACATTTCCGGTGGCTCGGTTGGCTCCTGCATCCGCAAGCACGGTAAATTCGAAGAATCCGTCGTCAGCTCACTCACCCGACAAACCTTGCTCGGCCTCTCCTACCTGCACCGCGAAGGCATTCTGCACCGCGACCTCAAAGCCGACAACATTCTGCTCGACCTCGACGGCACGTGCAAAATCTCCGACTTCGGCATCTCCAAGAAGAGCGACAACATCTACGGCAACGACGTCACAAACTCCATGCAGGGCTCCGTCTTCTGGATGGCGCCCGAAGTCATCCGGTCCCAGGGGCAGGGGTACAGCGCCAAAGTCGACATCTGGTCTCTCGGTTGCGTCGTGCTGGAGATGTTCGCCGGCAAGCGCCCGTGGAGCCGCGAGGAGGCCATTGGCGCCATCTACAAACTGGGGTCTTTGAACCAGGCACCGCCCATTCCTGATGATGTCAGCAAGAACATCAGCATCGAGGGCTTGTCCTTCATGTACGATTGCTTTACGATTGATCCGACGGAACGGCCGACTGCAGAGACGCTCTTGAGGGCGCCATTCTGCTTCAGCGATCCGAATTACAATTTCTTAGACACAGCGCTGTATGCCAAGATTCGGGGCGCTTTCCAGTAGACTGCGGCAAATTTCTTCTTGTCTTTCGTTTCTACGTGTGTATTTCAATAAGATTATATACCCCTCTTTTTGTACCTTCCTTCAGGCCATTCACTGGGTCGAAATCTTTGTTTCTTCAAGTAGCGTAGACGGGACCGATGTTGCCAATGCCAGTTCTGTTGCCACCAAGATACGCTTGAGTGCGTCGATCGTCGTGACGTGAGACAAATACCACACAGCTCGTTCTCATCTCGTCCCGCATCATCTCAACTTCACACTCGTCATCAATAATCATCCTGTTCTATCACGAAAGCAATCAGACTAACAACGCACGCGGCAGTAGATTGTCGAGATCGCCGTCAAGGCTCAGGTTTAGGCCGAAACCACGTACGCCTCCATCGACTTAGCGTACAAGAATACTCACGAGCCTTGCCTCCTGCGCAGGTTCACATGCGACTTGTATGCTCTGACAAGATGTCCAGAGTCCCTTAAGGATGATGGAAGCGTATCGCGCCTGGTTTGATTGATATGGTGCAGTTCTGCATCGCGAAGAGCAGGCCAAGCGGTAATGCGGACGATGTGTGTGTATGATAACAGCTGAAGGTTATGTAGAGCTTGAGGATTATGGGAAAGAGTCCGTGAGGCACACGACAGTCTGAAGGTTTTCAAGAATTCGGCTACTCATCTAGGGATGCTCGCAACAAGGGCTGGATGAAGGGCACCAGGTTGATGCATTGGAGGACCTGGACGAGAGAGGAGCCCGCTGTCCCACCACACGTTAGCAAAGCTTTCGCGCACGCGTCGCAAGTCAGCATCGAAGCAAGGTCTACTCGCGACATACTTAATCTGGGGAACGGTGCAGAAATATCAAGACAGTGGTCGCCTGAAGTCAGGCCGAACGCGCTCGCGACCATGTCTCAATGTAGTTAGAAACTCTCTAGTGTATACAAAAGCGTCGAGTAATGTATCATTAGCATCCACGGATCTCACTCCACCACTGCACGATCAACGAATTGAAAACGGAGAATGCTTTCTGCATCCACCCGGTTGATGGGATTCAGACACAATTGCGCGATAACGTCTGTTAGGCTAGAAATGGCGCCGACGTTTGAACATGCACCGCGACGTGCGGGTTCCGAAGACCCCGACTTCCCACGTTTTGCAATATGTATATGAAGCCGCAGCCCCTCAGCTGAATTCCAACACCCCTCCTCTTCGGATCTCTCCTGGCCGTCAACCAACATGGCCGAGTCCGCTCCCCGGCCCAGCATCTTGACGCCAGCGACAACACCTACCACCCCCGCGCAGAAAGCACCACACATCCAGTACCAAGCGACGACGCTCCGCAACTGGCACCGCAAAATAAACTGGCTCAATACCACCCTCGTCGTCCTCATCCCGCTGCTCGGCCTCGGCCTCGCAGCCCGCACGCCCCTCACCCGCCCAACCCTTCTCTGGAGCATCGCATACTACTTCTGCACCGCCTTCGGCATCACCGGCGGCTACCACCGTCTGTGGTCGCACAGATGCTACTCGGCGCGGATCCCGCTACGCCTGTTCCTCGCCTTTGCCGGCGCGGGCGCAATCCAAGGCAGCATCCGCTGGTGGAGCGCAAACCACCGCGCCCACCACCGGTGGACAGACACGCTCAAAGACCCCTACAGCGTTATGCGCGGGCTGCTCTTCAGCCACCTCGGCTGGATGGTGCTGAGCAGCGACCCCAAGGTCAAGGGGCGAACGGACGTGTCGGACCTCGACGCCGACTGGGTGGTGGCGTGGCAGCACCGGCACTACGGGAAGTGTCTTGTCGTGGCCGCGTGGCTGTTCCCCAGTCTAGTCGCCGGCCTGGGCTGGGGTGATTGGTGGGGCGGGCTGGTGTACGCGGGCATCGTGCGCGCGTGTTTCGTGCAGCAGGCGACGTTCTGCGTAAACAGTCTCGCGCACTGGATTGGGGAGCAGCCGTTTGACGACCGCCGATCGCCGCGCGACCACGTGCTCACCGCGCTGGTCACCATGGGCGAGGGCTATCATAATTTCCACCACGAGTTCCCTAGCGATTACCGCAATGCGATCATCTGGTACCAGTATGATCCGACCAAGTGGCTTATTTTCGCGTTCAGCTACATCAGCATACCCGGGCTGATGGGCCCGATGGCGTACGATCTCAAGACCTTCCGGGAGAACGAGATTGAGAAGGGGAGGCTGCAGCAGCAGCAGAAGGCGCTGGATAAAAAACGGGCGAAGCTGGACTGGGGCATGCCTCTGGCGCAGCTGCCTGTCGTGGGCTGGGACGATTTCAAGGCGAGGTGTGCAGAGGGCGCAAGACTGGTGGCGATTGCTGGAGTCATCCACGATGTGCAGACCTTCATTGTTGATCATCCAGGCGGCAAGGCGTTGATTGCTGGCGCGATTGGAAAGGATGCTACGGCACTCTTCAACGGAGGTGTGTATGAGCACAGCAATGCGGCGCACAACTTGCTTTCGACGATGCGGGTAGGCATTCTGAGAGGCGGACAGGAAGTTGAGATCTGGAAAACTGAGCGGAGCAGACTGGAGAAGGACACCAAGGGTGCTGCAGTAGTGAGAGCCGGCGAGCAGATTACCCGAGTTGGTGACCCAATCGCTGCAGCTGTTGCTGCGTAGACGATTTATGAAATGAGACTTCATTCAGTGATGCAGTAACTCGCTATCGCAATGACTACTGCTGTGATGACATTGCTAGCTCGTCAATGAATGAAGAAGACAGCGTGGACTGGACAGGCGTCCAGAGTTCAGTGGCGACCGTACCGTATAGTGTGCTCCTCTGAATGTGTATTGAGTTTCAAAGCACCCTACTGCTCTGCGGCAGTGACAATAAGGGTATGTCTGTGGTCGAATGCGACACCAAACTCCAGCGCCAGTAATGCAAAAGCGCTCAATGCTCTCAGCCGCTCCTGACAACAATCCATCCGACCTTTTACGAACCAAACACAGAATGCCTCTTGCTTTACTTCATGGGGGATTGAAACACTGACAAAGCAAGTGCAGGTTGCTCATACATCTAACTGGTTGATCATATAAGTCACGATGTATGCCTCGGCGTTCAGCACCTCAGCTTCGTTTGCAAGGACAACTTTGCTGTCGTCAAATGCAAACCAATCGTTGCCCTCTCTCGAGTAGCTGACATAATGTCCCGAGTCGATCTTGCCCTTGTGCACGATGACCGACGAAAGCTCGTATGTAAGGCTGTTGGCCGGCGTGTTCACGTTGTAGTTCGTGTTCGGTATGCCCGATGCTTTCGCCGCTTTAGCTTGTTCTTTCTGCAAGGTCGTGTATGGGTAGAGTTCGAGCTTCATGGGGAAGTTGACTTTCGTCTCGATCTTCGAAGATTGCGCTTTCGAGTGCTCAAATCGCTGGAAGCTGTTAGTGTCTTTGATCAATGACCCTGACGATTAAGTCTACCTTTAAATGAATCGACAGGACAGGTGGCAGCCGCTTGATGCTCAGTTGCTTGATGGCATTTTGCGGGCTGTCGCAATTCCTGCATGTGTATTGCGCTGAGTCTAGCTTTTCCTTCGCAGTGAATCGGTCGAGGCATTCTCTCAGATCTAGCCCAGCTTCATCCGCTTTGTCAGCGCTCTTCCGCTTCTTCTGATTCCGAACGTCCAGGCTGAGGTCCATGTACGGATCGAGGGCAGTCGTTGTGTTGTGACACTTCTCACACGTGACAGTGCTTTGGAGCTTGCCATAAAAGGTCTTGTGGACGACGCAACCGCAGTCTTCAGAGTCTGCCGAGCCGCCATTCGTCAGGTGTAGGGTGTTCAGGAAGAATTGCATGTACTCGTGAGCATCCTGCTGTTGATACCCAGCGAGTGCCTAGGTATGGTCGTCAGCTCTGCCGAGTCGCAATGTGTTGTCTGTCCACATACCTCCCCTGCCAGCCAGCTGCCCATGAGCATGCTGACCGCGCCATAGCCCTCGGTCTTCTCCGCTGAGTGAAACTCGACGATCATCTCATCCAGGGCGCAGCTCACGCAAGACTCCCTTTCGCAGTCGACGGTTTTGTGTCCTTCTGCAAGGAAGAAGTTCCGTATGAAGGGGTTGTGTACAATCGTTTGTAATATGACGCTCATGAAGCAGGTCTGGCCCATGTTGTACAGTCCTCGTAGGCCAGTCGCTCTGCACGGTAGGAAGGTGGAGTTGGTAACGATAAGCTTTTCGTCGTCTGCGGTCAGCATATCTTCGTGCTTTCGTTTCTTGCCTATATATTATCAGCGGGATGGCCATAGAAACACATGTGCTCCCTGACCTTTCAGCAGCCGTCGAGTCTCCAGCTCGGGGTCGTAGATGAAGTCCATGCAATTCCCACAGTACACATATCCTTCGCGCGACTCAACCGCTATGTATTGTCAGCCCAGACATGTAGATCTGGTTCCGGGTACAACCCACAGAAGCAATGGCTCTTAGCATCAAAGTGCTGATCTCGTTGCTCGTCTGTCATGATGTTGGGGCATTGCAGGCAGAGGTAGAGCGGTCGGAGGGACACGACAGGCTCACCTGCCTCGTCGACGTATGTCTGCGCGATGACACTCGGTTTATCATGTATGAGCTGGAGGATCGATCGGTAGGATTTGAGGGTCTGATTGCGCGCATTCTCGAACATCTCGCCCATGTGTTCTGTGTAAGGTCAGCTGAGTTTCTTAGCCGGATCGGAAACACATACCACAGCCATACACGATATGTGCCTTCTGACTGCTAGGCACAATATTGCCTTTCGCATTCTTGATCACCTTCGCCGCAGCCAGCGCCGCCTTAGAGCCTGCCGTTGCGTCCATGGTGCGAGTTGAGGATGCGAGTTAGTGTGTTTATGTGTGTTCACATGGTGAAGTTCATGTGTGCGACCCTGGAGAAGTTGACCCGAGCGCTACCAAACGTCGAGGTTGCGCTCCTCGTTCACGCTCACGCGGCGACAGCTGTGGGGGAGAGCGGACCAGTCGGACCTGCATGAAGACAATGATCTGCGCCCCACTCGGCTCGACGTGCAGGGTTCGCGACAGATTGACCATGCCCATCCTTCACAATCTGGTTGGCAAGCAGAACATCTTTTGAATTTGCTATCATTAGTTGGCCGATGATTGGCTTGTGAAGGAGTGACAATGGCAGCTGTCAGAGTTGTACTACATACACCTACAATATAAACGATTTATTTTCCTTCTTCTTCACAACAATACAAATGACAACGTGCCAGAGTGGTTAATGGGTATGACTCGAACTTCTCTGCAATAGATATCATATGCCTTCGGGCGCGCAGGTTCGAATCCTGCCGTTGTCGTATTTTTAGATCTTTTTGCACATAGAGCAATCTTTCCAACGCATTTCTGCTCTTAAGCAAACACTTACATCAACTCCAGTCTCGAATATCGGCATGCTATGACTAATAGAGTCTTTGGTTGCTCTGCCCGTGATAGTATGGTTTCACTATTAGGTGTCTACATTCTTACACAAATGCAATTCGCACTGCGCAGGGGCGGGTACCAAGTTCTGTTTCAGGGACTTGAATAGAATCCCCACCTAGAGTGGTCAAATTAGCTACCAAGGCTTTTGGGGCTGCTTTTCCTGCACCTTTATGCTGACGTAGATCTTAGAAAATGACATGCATAGCAATGGGACATCAGACCTAGACAGGTGCTCGAGATCAGATACTCGGCACCTCCTACCTGGATTTCGTCTATCGTGTCTGGCTCGATAACCCCGACTTGGATTTCAAGAGGCACTTGTCTGGCCCACGACTATTGCGACTGGCTCAGATGTTCCAGACCGAATTGCCAAAATCACACATCTTGGATCAGCCTACTGCATTTAGCCATATTCCTCCAACTCAGAGTCTGGACACCAGTCATCTGTAACTCAATTCCTGTGTGGCTCAATACCGCATACTTGAATTCTTGATACAGGATATCTTGGATCAGCCTGTTCATGTGCCTCCAACTTAGATCCTTGGAACCATTCACCTAACTTTCGACTGCCACGCTTGGCTAGACGGCTTTAGCCCGGATTCTACATCACTTAATATGTCTAGTTATAGGGCATTCTACAGAGCTTCTATAACCTCCTATGCACCTATTTTAAGTAGCAATCAAGTAGCTTGTAATTATTAAGCATTACCTAGAGGCCTTTACGCACGAGAAGCCGCACGTAGTCACTAACGCAAAGCGCAACATAGCGTGTCGAGAAGATGGATTCGAATGGATTCGAATGGATTCAGATGTAGGTATTTGTACAAGGAAAGACCAAGCTCAGCCATCTCACAATACTACTCCACACCCACCGGTGACCGACCTCAGAAGTCCGTTTTCCTCTTAATACCTACAGCAGCAGCCCCACAACCACCGGTGGCCGACCTCAGAAGTCCGTGTTCCCCACTTTCCTCTTAGTACCTACAGTAGCAGCCACAAGGAGGGGTAGCTGCGGGTATATCCACTCGGTCGAAACTGTTGCGTTCGCCACAGCCTGCACTCACACCTCGTTCGTTTCTAACTTTCGAACGAACATAGCCAAGATGTCTTACCCTGTCACTGAGATTGCATACATACCTATCAAAGATGGAATCGACCTAGAATCTGGCGAGGGCAAGGGTATCTGGGATGCCACTTTGAAGACAATCGCGAGCCAGAAGGGTTTTAAGCGCCTCTCATGGGGCAAGCAGATCGAGACTCCACGCATCGCACAAATGGCCATTGGTAAGTCTTGCCTGGAGACAATGACCTCGTTGCTCACCCGTTGTCAGATTGGGAGACTCTTGATGCACACAAGGCCTTCGTTGCCTCAGAGCCGTACGGACCTTTCCTGGACGAGCTGGCACCAATCCTGGAAGGCACACCGCATCTCTTCCACGTCAAGCTACCTGTCCCTACTCAGGAGTCAGAAACGGCACCGTTCGATGCCCCAATGACCGAATGCATCAGCCTCTATTTCGATCCTTCCATTGACGGGGCCAGCTATGACAAGAGCTTCGCCTCCTTCGTCGCCGAAGCTGGCAAAGTCCAGGGCTCTGAAGCGACGGGTTTGATTGGTGGGTGGGGCGTTGAGATGCACAAGGTCGATAGTGACGGAGATGAGAAGAAGTTCTTCGGTACTTTTATTGGGTGGCCGAGTGTTGAGAGCCATATGGAGTTCAGGAAGAAGGAAGATTTCTCCAGCGTTGTTGCGCACCTGCGAAAGGGTGTTGAGAAAGTCAAGATGCATCACGTTGCCTTCAAGAGGTTTGAGGCGTAAGCGTACCAGTCGCGATGCCATCGCCCAAGGGTCTAGAGAGTCGCATTCGAGCGAGGTCGTGTTGTAATCTCGTCTTCAATGCGAGCCCTCGTGGTAATTTCTCCAGCAAATCGCCCTTTCCAGCCTTGATTGACTGTTTATTCTGCCGAATGGTCTTCGCAGCCTGCTGATAAACCAATGTAGAGTGCAAATTGGGCATCCGCGGCGCACGGCTCCTCGCTTGGAAGTGATCGGCGACTTTGAAGTTCTAAGTGACAGCCGTAACAGACTTCCGAGCCGGGGTGGAACCGAAGGCAGGGATCTTTCGCAAATTCTTCCTAGCACAATGCGCTCGAGCATTAAGCTAGATCTGTTGCGAAAGATTAAAGAGATGAGACGGACTGAGACTCAAGGCCGATCGTCTCAGTCATCAAGTGGGAGGAGACACCTGTCAGCCTGCAGCAGTTTTATTCAAAGGCCAAATGTAAGAAGTCCAGCTGACGAGGTCAATCATATCGCCGTATTGGGAACGGTGATGTAGGACAAATGCACCACATGCACACGCGACTTGCGGCTCGATGTTTCCCCGCGTCTTCCAGAACCTCGGCGTGGGGATGCTTGCATAAGATCAATCCTGGCAAGAACGAATTCGCGCGCCCACCTCGCCAATTCTGGTGTGTCCACCGGTGACACCAGACCACTTTGTGCCAAATCAATACTCTGGAACGCCAACGCGTATCTTAGTGTATCTTACAGCCTCACCACAGCCACCCTGCGACCAGAGCAGCCGCCGCGGTCCGCGCCTGATGAATCTGAGGCTTACTACATCGCCGAGACTTCCGTAATGTGACCGTCGTGACGTACGCATGGACGTCCTGCATTTGTTGGTGTGCGCGGGGAACTACCAGCACATTACACTTGCGGTGTAGACTAGGAAATGGCCTTGTGAAATGATGGTCTAAAGCGGCCGCCGGCGCCTTTCATGGCGCTGAGCTGACGGGTAAACGCAATTAGTGGGACCGTATCTGAGAGCGGGCCCGTACCTGGTGGTTGGGATACCTTGCTCGTCCGTGGGGATTGCGTGCCATGAACGTCAGGATCTGTAGTGAATAAAAAGCTGAGACCCGCCTGGTTGTGATTTCGGAACTCGGTCTTGCCAATTTGTCGACAACATGCTAAAGCTTCTCGGCACAGCAGCCCTGCTCGGCGCAGCACTCGCGCAGAATTCGTCGTCTCTTCCGACAGTGGATCTTGGATATGAGATTCACCAGGCATCAACCTTCAATGTAGGTCCTAATACACCTGTAACGTAAGAAAGTACGCTCATATGCATAGCAAACCGGTGGTTTCTACAATTTCTCCAACATCAGATATGCGGCACCACCGGTCGGCCAATTGAGGTTCGCTCCTCCACAGGCGCCGGCCGAGAACAGATCCTCGGTCAACACTGGCACACTCAACAGGATATGCCCTCAAGCCGGCCCAGCATGGTCCGCGCAGGCCACAACGTTCCTGACTAGCCTTATCCTTGGTGTCCAGTACAACACGAGCAATGCCTACGTGCCGCCAGGTGCGAATGCAAGCAGCCTGGTCCCAGCTGCGGACCCGCAAGAGTCTGAAGACTGTCTGTTCCTGGACGTCTTCGTTCCTGAAGATGTTCTGGCCAAAGCAGGGAAGGGCTATGGTGCTCCTGTTCTTGTATGGATTTACGGAGGTGGCTATACCGGTATGTCATTTTCTTTCGAGTGTCAATTTGGAACAAACATCTAATTGCTCCTAGGTGGAAGCAAGAACTACAACCCTGCTGGTCTCATCGCTGCTTCTGGCAACTCTACGAATGGCGACGTCATCTATGTGTCTATGAACTATCGTCTGGGTGCGTTCGGATGGCAAGCTGGTCCTTCGTTCCAAGCGGAGGGTGGGACAGCCAATCTCGGCCTGTACGACCAGCGCTTCGCCCTCGAATGGGTACAGAAGTACATCCATCTGTTTGGAGGTGACAAGAACCGCGTCACAGTTTTTGGTGAATCAGCTGGTGGAGGTAGCATCATGCACCAGATCACAGCGTATGGAGGCCTCAAGGGAAATGCCCCGTTCCAGCAAGCGATTCCGCAGAGTCCTGGGTGGCAGCCAGTGCAGTCCAACGTCCAGCTTGAGGATACCTACCGCAAGTTCCTGAACCTCACCAACGTCACATCGCTCGCCGAACTTCGTGCTCTGCCATACGAGACCATTCGCCGCGCCAATGTACAACAGATCGCGTACGACACTGCTTGGGGTCAGTACGCGTACGGTCCGAGTGTCGATGGCAATTTCGTCCCGCAGCAGCCCGGACAGCTACTCGCCCAGGGTCGCTTCGACAAGGACGTCAAAGTGATGGTTGGTCACAACTCAAATGAGGGACCTCTGTTCACAGCCCCTTCGATCCAGTCTGATGCTGCACTCCGCAAGCAGCTCAACACTGCCTACCCGCACATGCCCAACTCCTCCGTCGACTACCTCACCAACGTTCTGTACCCCCCAGTCTTCGACGGCTCGCTCCCTTACAAGACTCAGTACGCGCGCGCTGTCCTGATCATCAGCGAAGGCGTCTTTACCTGCAATACTTACTACCTCTCCAAGGCCTACAACAATGAGACATACTCGTACCTCTTCGCCGTCCCGCCCGCATTTCACGGCTTCGACATTGCATATACCTACTTCACCGGCGGGGCTGCCAGCCTTCTGCCTACCGGTGTGACGAACCGCACCGTTGCGCTTGCGCTCCAGGAGTTCATCACGAGCTTCGCTGAGAAGGGCGTGCCTGAGGCTCCAGGCATCCCTAAATTTGACATGTACGGCGAGAACGCGAGTGTGCTGAGGCTCAACATCACCGGTATCGACGAGATTCGCGACTCGAACGCGAACAAACGCTGTGACTGGTGGCAGTTGGCCTTGGTATCGTAGACTATCGCGTTCCGCAGATGGCAAACAATAGTAACGCTGGGTACATGATCATAGACGCCTAATGTAATAATGTGCATACGAAATTGTGTCGCTTCGAATGGAAACACTGCATGCGAGGACATGACTGAAGAAGCTTCGAAGCTACAGGAGTCTCGTACATCAAGGTAGTTCAGTGAACCGTGCAGGAGCTCCCCATCATCAGAACGAGGCTGCAATCACCAGGTCCCTTCTCACGGTATTGCCCGACATCGAAGACGACCTCAACACATGGCTTCTCGCATGTGCAGAAATTCGAAGGCTCGATGTCGCGATCCAGACCCAATATTTTGGTCCAATTTGACGTCGAAGCTGTCTCGATTAGGTTAGGTGAGGAGGAGTTATGCAGCCAATGCGGGTAATGCATCATGGTGACGTAGTGAGCTTGCCAGCCACAAGCTCTCGAAACGCGTGAGCTAGAGCTCCCTTAAAGACTTCCAGCCGCACTTTGCAAGACCTCATCAACCCACACATTCAACTGCAATTGACACCGACTCCGTCAACCTCTCATCTTCCATCACCAAACAACTAACACACACACCACATATCACTATGTTCCGCTCTCAGATCGCTCGCCAGGCCCGCCTGTTCTCCACCACTCCCATCGCTCGCAAGAGCCCCGTCGAGACCATTAAGGACGCCGCCAAGGCTGTGGACAGGACAATTTCTAACGCCGCCGTCAAGGGCATCGAGAAGGGTGGTAAGTAGTCGCGTACCCAATGGTACTCGGGCATGACCTGATGCAATTGCTCGATGCCACGACATCAAGCATCGCACCCGTCGCCCGCGCACCAACTGCCATCAAGACCAATGCTAACAGCCACCATAGAGGAGGTCGCCGAGGCTGTCAAGGAGGCCACCCCCAGCACCACATCCGAGGCAAAGGAACAGGCCAACGAGGCTCTCGGTCAGGTCAAGGGCAAGGCCGCCGAACTCCAGGGTGAGGCCAGCAAGAAGGCCGGCCAGGCCCAGGGCGAGGCCAGCAAGAAGGCAGGTCAGGTCCAGGGCGAGATCAATAAGAAGATGTAAGGGGCTTGCATGAATGAAAGAGGAGGAACAAAGTTAATGAGCGACCTTTGATACCTTGGGATCCATCGCGGATCATGCGTGGCCCTTGTACGACTAGTTATTGCTGCTACGAATTTCACACATTTTCTTACTGAACCCATGCCCGAAACTACAACGTGGTGCGGACGTCCCAGCCGTCATAAAATGGTGCATTGTACCACAGTCCTGTTCGAGGCTAAGTGACCGCCGTCTATTACATGACTGGTTGGCACCAGGGATACGCTCAATTCACACAGCATCTGTCGCCACATCTTCATGGCATTCTGAGAGCGACCAGTCTCCTCTACCAAAACCCCGGAGGCATCCAACGTGGAGAAATACGCCACTTGTAACCTAAATATACATTTGGAGACTACAACTCTTCTGAGGCTTTTGTAGGTATCGGCGATAGATGCGGTAAGCTGCATACCCAACCAGCAAGCCAATGTGAGCCGACAATCTGTTGAAAAAGTCAAAAGCAAAGTTATGCCAGTGCGCCCTAAGCTGCGCCGGCATTCGGTCTAGCACAGAGCCAGGATCGCCGAGTATCAATTTCCAGTCAAGTTGCCTGGGAAGGATGTCGACGTGTAGCATACCGGTGGCGCAAAAGTCCACGGTATGGAAGCCAAGCTTAGTATACAGCCTTGCAATTGGCTACTGAGGTCGTTCATAACACCGTAAATGTGGTGCATGGTGCTCAGTGTGTTGAGTGTTGAATATGTCGAGACAAGTAGGAGGGAATCTCGAAACCCGCCGAAAGGCTTGACAAGGTGGCTGCGCTGGGAGCCAATGCCTTTAGGGAGGTGCACGTGGATTGAGTCCAGTAGCACCTCCTCTTGGTTGACTGCAGCGTCCCACAGGTCGTCCATCTCGGCATTTGTTGAAGGCCATGACGAGGAGTTGTCGCTGAAGACTGGCAGGCTAAGTCAAGGTGCAGCGGAAACATGTGCTGTGATGTCCCGCCGAAGCTGCGCAATTGCTGTGTGATCTGGCGACAATGCAGGCAGAACATTGCCGACAAGATGGAGGATATCAGGTGAGCTCAAGTCCTTGTTGAACAGCTCTCTGTCTGTCAAAGGAAGGTGTAATCAGATCTCACGCAAGGTCTCAAGTACGGCGGTGGAAGTAAGCGTGGTGATAGTGTTATCGTGGCGATGGGGTCTTGAGAGGTACAGCGAGGTATTGAGAGCGTAGGGATGAAGGCGCCCTCCGCATGTGTGTGATGAGAAAGAGAAGGAGCGATCGAAGTTTGAACGTCGTAACGGCGCCTTTCGTCCGGTACAAGTAAGAGAAGTGGAAGCGCGTAGGTGAGGCGTGACTGCTTATAATCGGCAGGCGAGATGTCGCGCTAAGGTAAGGTGTGACGGCTTACAGTAAACGGCAGGTGCGTTCTGTGTAGTAGACCCACTATCATGCAACAGTGATCGAACCTTTCATATCGTATATGAAGTCTTCAAGAATCTCAGAGGACTCCAGTCATCGCGCATACTGCCAGTCAAATGTCGAAGTAACCTCAAAGGCCAACACATCCGGATGCGCACCCGTACGTCGGTGACACTGGTACGAAGTATGTGGATGGAGCACGCTCGCCATACTCCCTCGGGCCAACATAACAACCCTTAGGAAGAAACCCTACCAAGTCACACGGGAGCGCTCTTTAGTAGCGTGTATGGTACGTGATTGACCAGCCGCCTTGCAACGACCGAACGACCGAAAACAGTAATGATTCACTAGTGGGTACTGGATTGCTACGTACGATAGCACCGCTAACAACGTCACTCGCACCCTCCCCCGATGCTCATGCTATGCCTTTATCCGGTGCTTACGCTACGCCTTCCTCCGATGCTCATGTTGTGTTGTCCCCTGATGCTCACGTCAAACCGGTGGGACATTGCAGACGAACTTTTGGACTGCACATTGGACCAAGATGAGCTGGTTGCAGCTGGTGCGTACATGAGAACGCTGCCTCTCACAGACGATGACTTATTCTAACGTCGTATAAGCAGCACTAAAATTACCGCTGCAGTTGCGAGAACGTTGTCCCAGCTTCCTCTTCCTCGCACGGGACTGGTGGAGCGAACATGAAGGTGTTGGCCGGGAGTTGTAGTTCCCAAAAGTACTTTTGGATTGTGTTGCTATAGCAATGGTAGCAAGCACAGCATTGTTGTCTTGTAGGTTGCAGAACGCTACTCTTTGGAAGTTTTCTGGAAATGTTGGTAGTATGCTGTTTTATGACGTGTATGCGCCAACTAACGTCAAGATTGACTAAGGAAGGCGGAGAAGCGAATATGTTGTAAAGTGGTAGTTGGCGTATGGGCCTCCCTGCATAGATTTCCTGCTTTTCTTTTACTAAAACGTTAGTCGCGGCTTTCGGTGACACGTAGTGACAGGCACGTGTGCTGCAGGTCTCTTATCAGCCCAGCCGCGCAGCTTCAGTGATATAACGGTGTCGAAGATGAAGCGACCTCGCATGATCGTCAAAGTGAGCTGATAGTGAGGCTAGATTCCTCATCACATTGATCGACATGTCAATTCGAGTCATATTGTGTGACATTTGCCTGCATATTATACGTGCGTTATAGTTGGACCAACTTTTGCTTTTCGTCGTGAGATTCCTTGCATCTACTAAGATAGCATGCAAGCGCTGAGGGGTATCGACACCAATATTCGCAGAGCTCTTACAATCCTTGAGCCTTATGCGATTTGCATGCACTCGATCATTCCAGACCATCCTTCCTTCCTCCATGGTGCAAGCACAATGGCTCTCTGTGCGTCACTCGCATCACCAGTAGCAGCCATTGCACCAGCAAGACCAACAGCGCCAAGCGTGCCATTCGGTGGCGCATTCCTCCTCGCATTCTCCTTGGCAAGCGTACTGGCGAACAAATCGCCACCAGCAGCATCGGCCAGTTCGGACCAGCCCATGTGCTTCCAAGGCGTGAGCATCACGCTTCGACGGGCTTCATCGAGTTCCTGCTCCTCGCCACCGAGACTGATAGAGATGGCCTCTACCACCTTTTCAATGCGTACGAGTTGCTCATCGCTGAGGTCCTTGTTAGTGCGTAGGCGGTCGAGGTCGTCCTTGATAACCTCCATGGTCTCGAGGTCGTCGTTCAGAACGGTCATTGCGCCAATAAGGGTCAGAATACCCACGTGTGATTCATACTTCTCTGATGCCGCGAACAGTTGTTCGCGCGCAACTTGTCTCTCGTTCTCACCACCCTTCGCCCATAGCACCTCAGCCAGAAGGCAGATGATGTCGGGATGGGAGCCAGTGGCCTCAAGAGATGTGCGGAAATATGGCAACGCAGCATCGAGTGCACCGTTGAAGTAGTGTGCGAGACCAGCTGTGAGACGAGCAGATAGACGAATTTTGTCAAGTTGCTCAGCGGACAGGATGGAATGGCTAGCATCACCTTCGAGCTCGCCGAGAAGATCCAAAGCAGTCTCAGCCTCTTCTATGGCAGGCTCGTTAGCACCCAGTGCCAGTTGATTACGTGCAAGGTCGGTCTTCGCTTGTACTATACGCGCAAGCGCAGATGTAGCCTCCGACCTCTCATACTCCTGCTCGGCAGCCTCAGACACAGTCTGAAGAGCCGACACAGACGCATCGTAATTGCCGACTCGTTCCAAAAACAGCGCTGCAAGATGCTTGTGCGACAGGTCATATGGCGCTTGACGGTTCAGTTGTTGAAGAGCGAACAGAGGCTGGATCAAGTCGACGACTGCGCTCGACGAAGAGGGTGATGAAACGATGTGATCAAAGGCGGAGACAGCGTACTGCCGCTTGGTTAGGAGCAATGATGAGTCAGACAACTCGAACGCATGCGTGAAGTGAGCGAAGGCGTCGCTCTCCTTGCCACTCAGCAACGCGACCAAGCCCACGCCGACCCAAGCCAAGGCATAGTCAGGGTCTTGCGCCTGTGCGCGACCAAACGCTGTATCAGCTAGCTGCAAATCGTTCTGCAGCAGGTAGAGTGTGCCAAGATTTGTCCAGACGCGGACATTGCGATCGTCAAGATGCAGCGACCGGACGAAGGCATGTTGAGCGACCTTGGGGCTGAGCGTGGTAGTGATCACCCCAAGGGAGTTCCAGAACTCAGAGTTGCCAGCCTCAAGCTCAATGGCACGCTTGAAGCACTTCATTGCTGCTCGCAAGAAAGTCGTGAGATTCTGTCCATCATCCTCTTCTTGTTCCAAGCAGACATGGGCGCGGTACTCAGCCCAGCCAAGGTTGTACCATGCTACGGCTTGTGCGTGAATGTCATGTTCGCAACTGGCAATTGCGCGCTTTTGGGCGAGGATTGAAGCTTTCAGCACCCTTGACAAGATCGACGCTTCGCTTGACGAGATATTTGCAAGATCGTTCTTGCCAATTCCGTCGAGGTCCTTGTGTGCATCCAAGTTCACTCCGACATCTGACTTACTCTGCAGTAAGCGCTCGACCTCTGCGGTAGGAAACTTCTCGAGCTTTTCCTGTACCCAGCTGAACAGACTGCAGGCGTCTCCGACGGCCTTCCAGAGGTTGAATGCATCAGGCTTGTATTCTGCGACTGTGTTCGCGACTTCGATGACTCGGATGGCGCTGCCAATCGCCTCGCCATAGAAGCCGGTCTCTATACAATGCCATCCCTTCTCCACTAGAGTTTGTATGAGGGCAAGGGATACTCCGAATTCCTGGGACCGCTGAGCCAACACGGTTTCGTAGCCCTGAAGCGCTTCGTCGAATTCGCTTAGCTCGCGATTAACGTTCGCAAGCATGTACTTTGTGAACCAGCTCTCATCTTCCGTCTGCTTGAAAGCTATACCATCAGTGGGATTCTCGGCGTAGTTGAAAGCGCGTTGTGCAGAGTTGTAGCGTCCAGAGTTGTGATAGCTTTCGCCGAGCCCAACATAGGAGTAGTAGTCATCCGGACTGATACGCAGAGCTGATAAGAAGGATATAATACTTTGCTGGTATTCCTGCTTGTTCATCTGAACAACACCCAGCGCCGAGAATGGCCAGCTGACGCCCCTTTTCTTTGATCCAGGTGTTGACTTGGCCTTGCCTGAGTCGACGACTCTCTGCGAGACGGCTTCGACGATGTCCCACTCGCCTTGATTGGCGAAAAGGCGTGCTAACCGCTCAGCTGCGACGATCTCAGAGGGTGAAAGCTCAAAGGCCTTCTGGAAACATTGCCTGGCTCGTCTGCGGTCTTTATTGTACTCTTCGTAGAATATGCCAAGCAGAGTATAGGCAGGAGCAAGGTTCGGGTTCGCCTTGATGGCAGCAAGGAGCTGAGCGTAAGCTCCCTGACGATCTTTGCGGGCAGCCTTAGAAGAGTCAAGTTCCCATATGCACACAGCTATCCGATACAATGTCTGTGCCCTTAGCTCTCGGCCTCGCGGCTTGGATGCGTCCATCTGAGGGTGGTCTAGGTAGCCCCTGAGCTTGTCGAGTCCGGTTTGATAATCGCCTGCAAGTGCCAGGCACCATGCTGCTTCTGCACCAATGCGACCATTGTCGGGATCCAGCTTGAGGGCTTGCTCCAGGAACTCTGCGGCTTCCTTGTAGTCCTCGTCCTCCTCAAGAATCAGGCCAAGGCCGATCAACGCAGCTGTGAACCTCGGTTTGCGCTTCAGGATCTCTTGGAATATCTGCTTAGCTTCCAAGTGATTCCTCGGCGCCTGGTAGTACACAAGTGCTGTCGCAAGAGTACTACTCAATGCATCGCGCGTGCGTTCGAACGAAAGGTCCGTCTTCTTGGCTTCTGCTGTTGCGAGTTTCAAGCCTTTCCTTGTACACTCAACTGCACTTTCATATTCTTCTAAAGAAAGGTAGAAGTCACTTAGAAGGACATGTGCGAGTAGCGATTTTCTAGCCTCGAGGATTCCTTCCTGGTTGATGGTCAGCAAAGATTGCTCAACAAACTTTACGCTTTTGCTATGGCGTCTCCAGGATGCGGCATTCAACATTGGAAGAAGAAGACAATGAGAATAAGCTTACTGTCATCAAAGCCAGACAATCATCTTGTGATACAGGTATATCGACACTGAGGGATACCCCGCCTTCGCTGAGATCTGGCGCATCCCCCTTCTCTTGTGCTAGCGGATACTTCGATATGCCGCTGCTAAGATAGCCTGTAATGACTTTTGCAAGCCCGTCGGTCGGGAAGAGCTCGACATATTGCCGTAATGTGCCAATGTCGAGATCCAAATGGTCGTGCGCACTGTCCGCATGTGACGCCATGACTGCTGAAGTTTTCGAACCCAATTCTTCCCGAATACTGAACTCCGAATGATGCAAGGACGCAGAAAAGCGAGCTTCTGATGTTGCTGACTAAAAGGAACGACGGCAGGGCGGATGGTTGATGTTGCTGCGCGTGGAGAGGGCGAAGTGATGTTTGCGTTTCCATAGGGCTGTCGCGCTACGGTAGCGTCCCTGCGTCATTACCTGCTCTCCGATGTTCGACGCGCCCCACCTCGCTTTCACCCACTACTAAATGGCATATACATAATACCTATTCCGTCGTATCGACGGCCCTGAAACAATACAAACACTCGTCCACATCGTCATGTCTACTAAGGCTGCGCTCAAGGCCGCGAAGGCGGCGATCGATTCAAAGAATTGGGAGGAAGCTGTCGAGCAGGCCAACGCTGTGCTTGAGAAGGACCCCAACAACTATTTCGCGAAGCTGTTCTTAGGGCGCGCCAATGACGGGCTGAGTAAATACGACGATGCTGCGAAAGCATACAATGACGCGACAAAGATCAAGCCGGAGGATCCACAAGCTTGGCTTGGGCTGAGAGGCATGTACGAGGTGCTAGGCGGGCGAAATGTCGAAGAGAACACCAAGGTTGGCCTGAATTTGGCAGGGATATATGCGAATCTGTAGGTGCATGAGTAGAAGCTTAAGATACTGTACTAACACCACCAGCGACGATGCGCACCGCAGCCAGTCGGCCGTCGACAAGCTCGTAGACCATGCCCGCAAGCACGGCACAAAAACGCAATACGCACGCGCACTAGCCACTCAACTGCCCTCATCACCTATATACTCATACCTCGAAGGGCGCCTGCCTCAGCCCTCGGCGACGCTGACGCGCATTGCCGAGATCCACGAAACCCAAGAGACCGCCACGATCAAGAAGCTGATTGACGAGCGGCGCTTGCGCCTCGGCGCAACCCTTGAGACCACCACAAGCACCGTAAAGAATGAGGTCTACAGTGCCAGCCCGCTGGAAGGGATATATGAAGAAATCATCAACTGGACGAACGATGACGAGCTGCGGAGAGAATACGAGGAGAAGCTGTTGGAGCGCGTGTATGACACACTGCTTGTGCTCCCTGCAGGCGCGAAGGAGGAAAAGAGGCAGAAGGTTCTGAAGCTAGCGCACGATATGGTGGTCATCAAGCACCCGTACCATCTTGCATGGCAGATTGAACTGGAGTGGCGGTCAGGGTTGGACGTAGAAGCCTATTAGCACGAGGTCCACGGTCTTGAGAGGTGCCTCCTTTGAATTCTCATATTCACAGCATTATCAATCAAACAATGTCAGACAAACTCCAAACTCCGTCTATGCAGCTCGTCCCTCCCCATGCATCCATCTAGACTCATGCTTTTGCCGCCCCAATAGCCCTCCTCTTCTCTTCGGCAGTGAACAGACTCTCCCCTTGCTTCAGCGCATGGATAAGCATAGGGATACTGTTCGCCTTGAAGTCCTGGGCTGAGCGCACTTTGTCCAGATCGTCCGCCAGCTCCGTGGTGATCTTGCGGATGTAGATGGCGTCAAAATCTTCATCTACTTTACTCTGCATAATGGCAGCAGCTGGTGCTTGGATGGGTGCGGGAGGAGTGGAAGGTCGGCGCATTGAGACATCTTCTATTGATGTGGTGGCTTTGGACTTCTGCTTTTTCGATGTCTTGGCGAGTGCTGAGGCTGGCTCTGGTGTTGATTGGTCGGACTCCTCTTCGCTGGATGGGCTTTTCCTGATCTTCTTCTGTTCTACTTCGCTTTCGCTAGACGAGTCTGAGGACGACTCCGAGGACGACTCCGAGGATGAGACTTCACATAGTCAGCACATTGCGCGCAAATGTCTGGAGTCGTGCGCACCCTCCGTTCTCGACTTTCTCTTTTTCGACCTCCCCTTCTTCTCGACAGCTCGCGATACTCTTTGTACTGCCATTTTGGTTGTTGTTAGATGAGGCAGAAAAAGTTCTAGATTTTGGACGAGTGAATTGATAGGCACCTTATCGGCACGTGCACGCTAGCGTCCTCGATACTGTTCTCTCGTCGTGCAAAAGACCGAATCCAAGTTTGAAGAATCGGGCATTATTGGCGATAATTCGCACAAGACCTGTGAGTGAATAGGGCTTCTCGAGACTGCAATCGGGTGTGTTGTTGTAGCCAGCTTTGACAATGACGTAAAAGTCTGCCCTGGAGGTTTTATGCTTTGTGCTCATCGCCTCAGCACGGAGTACCCGGATTTGGAGACTGCTTCGAGGTTGCTGGATGCTACCGGTCGTGTTCTGCCACTGGGTCCATTTAACCCTCGGGATCACGCTACATCAGATTATATCTACATTATAAACATTTCAATTTTATAAAATATTATAACAACAATAAACGGTTCGATGGTGTAGTTGGTTATCACGTCAGTCTAACAATCTGTTGGTTCACTGAAGGTCTCCAGTTCAAGTCTGGGTCGAATCATTTTGCACTTCGAGAATCGACGGCCGCAAGGCGGTGAGGGGCTATTTTTTGCGCCACTAGCCCCTCTCTCACGATCCACAGACGCTCTCAAATTGTAAGAGACTAGATACAAGCTTTCAGTCTTCGCTCAGTCGGTCTCGATGAAGACATGCAATGCTTGCACTACGCAATTTTTTGCCCCATAATTCCCAGCAATGATGCTTGTAGCCATGAGGATTCTCCAAACGACGATTCCAACTGGCACCGACAGTTCGACTCCACCGGTGTACGTAAAGTTGACATAGTGGCTGGAGTATCGTTCGTAACATGTTCAACATATATGGTCGGTAGCTTGGGACCAGTACGGCCGAGGACTTTGGTCCTAACGGAGATCCGAGTAGTAGACAAACACGATGAGACCAGAGCCTCGTGCGTCTGGGATTCGATGTTGCCTCTCTCTCAGCGAGAATCGTCCAGATACTACATGTGAAGCAGCGCTCCACGAGATTGGGGCCTTGGCTTACTTTGATTATTGGGCATCGACTTACTTGATTGCCAGAGTAACCTACATGTAACTCGCGACGGTTTTTGTCTAGGTGCTCTTCTCGTCTGGGTGCTCTTACCTGAAAGTTTGGGTGTAAAACCTGTTTTTAAAGGCTGCTAATTTCCTAATCTGCAGGGCAAAATACCTAGATACTAGAGCTTATTGTTCTATTCTGAAGACTATAGAGCTTCACACTCTGCTTTATGGTAGAGACCTTTTTTCTGATGTAGATGCAACAGCTGCCCTCTTCCGCCTCCTTCTACCTGCCTTCTGTAGATATCCGCCCTTGCCTGCCCTCTAATCTCCCCGCCCCCATAATTCAGCAACTCGAGAGCAAAAATGTAAGGTTCATCACGTATTCTGCCTCCTTTCGTAAGGAACAAGGGCTTAGCAAGGAACGTAAAGATTACAAAGAAAAAGGAGTTCATTCGGAGGCTTAGCAAGGAATCGGGAGAATAGAATACATTACCTAGAAAGAGGGTACCTTATCCATAGAAAGAGGGCAAGTGGGGTCGAGAAATCAGATTTGACACATTTCCGTCAAATACATTCAAAGTCAATGCATGTACATCTTGTAAATAAGTGGCTCAAAGTAGGGAAATGATCTTAGGCAGCTTCTCCATCGGCCATAGTGAACGCAAAATTACAGTGCGGTACAGCCTCAGATTCAGGCGTCTTCTTGGTGTCTTGTGGCAGGTACACCCTAGCCTTTGGTTTTAAAGCTGGTGCTGATCTCTTCTCTGCCGGGGCTTCCTTCTGTTTCGACTTGTCGTCTCTGCCGGGGCTTCCTTCTGTTTCGACTTGTCGTCATCCTTTTTTCGTGATAATGCGAAGAAGGGCGAGAAATCATATTGCCAAAAACGACAAGAGATCGTTAGTGCAAAAGATTATTGGAAAGATCGATAATGAAGTCGTATGGGAGGACCAGGCTCTCAGACTTCATCCACTCTGCTGGAACACTGTCGGCAAACAGATCAACAACGAGCTTTCTTGCTTGGCTTTCGCCAGGGGTACCTTCATAGAGGCTTCTCAAGGTGGTAACGTTGAAGCGGTGGCCGAAAACACGTTCTTCTTCAATCGTTGTAGGCATTTTGGGCAAGTGTTCGACGGCGAAACTTTGCATCGCGTCGATGATGCGATTCTTCGCCCACGAGTCTTGAAGGCTCTCCGCCAGGATGTAGACATCGATCAATGACTGCCATTCGTAGGGCAAGCTTCCTGATGCCACGAAGCCAGTGTAGGTGAGTGCAGCATACGTCTGAAATGCTTTGGGCTCGTTCTCCGCCGGAGACACCGTGCGAGTCGTATCATGGAGCCACTCTCCCTTCGTTACGCATTTGAAGAAGTCGGAACGCGATGAAAACAGGTGTTAATGAACCCAAAACACCTGTTGCTGATCACCCTTGCCAACAACAACACGAAGACATGTGCTACTGATGCTGGTTCAGTCAGATACAGATCTGTCGTTGAGCTTCATCTGATCCACTTAAGTCCATGAGCAAAAGCAAGGCGGATGTCTTGTTCATTACGTGTTTATGGATGCGATGCTATGAGGGGCTTGAAGTGTGGACTCGAGGATTGTCTCATCCTGCGAGCAGACAGGGTCTTCTCAGGCTTTGACGTACCGGTAGGCTCTGGCCGCTCTTCTGGGTTGTGCTGGTTCATATTGTTTCTCTGAATTAGCATACTTTCACATTGAACTCAGGTCTCTTTATTCTTGTTGACAATTACAACAGGAGGTGTTTGCTTCTTTGCTTGAACAGTTTCAAATATGTTTTGGTGTCGCGCGCGCGTATTCGTACTGTACTTCGTACCACACTTCCTGTCCAAACCCCAACCTCTGATTCGACAGCTCGCCAACATCTTGAGTTCCGAACGGCGCGAAATAGCAACTCGAATTCTACTTTGTACAGCGCAGCATCTGATGGTGGGCCGCACCAATGATCGAGGTTTCCAAAACGATAGTACTGATTGCACCCGCGATACCGGTACCAATCCGACAGACACGGACCAGGTTGTACCAGCATTCTGCATTTGTTCCTATGATTTCTGCTGACAAGCTGAAGAACGAGCGATGAGCTGTAGTTTCCGCAGGCGAGCCAAAGATAGTGCGTACTTAATGTCTTATGGCGCGTTGTTGGGAGGAACGGCTAATAGATCGCGGGCATCATATTCGACGGACTTGTCTTGTGGTATCGCAATGATCTCCGGGGACGGTGCAAAGAGTCGTGCAGAGATGTCTGCAATGGAAAGTAAAACATTGGCGTAAAGAGTACCTATGACTCCCATCTTGAATAACAGTACTGTAAGACAGTGTCAAAAGAACTAGGAAGTCTGTCAATGTGGAATAGAGGCACTCATCGTGAGTATATGTATCATCGAGTGCAACGTTACGCAAGGGTGCGGCGCGGGTTGCAGTCGACGAGTCATGTAGCGAAACGACGCATATTTCTACAGATCTGGCAGTAAGTAATAATGCAAGTGGGGTCATTGGCACATGAGTTTCATTTAAAAACGAGGGTGCGATGCGTTGGACCAGTACGCTGAGGCAGGATACGGGTGACATATGACGACGCCGTACGTAGACAGAGCTGTACCTAAACAATCTACCTCACGTTCAAAGATTGATTATCAGGTTCTGGCTTCAAGTGGTCAGATACTTTTATGTAGATTGATAATAGATCCTTGTTCTGCTGCTGCAAAATCCTGACCGCATTTGATGTAAGCCTATTCTCAGTGGCCGTCCCGGCACTTGAAAGCATAAGCATGTTGTGCGAT
Source organism: Didymella exigua CBS 183.55 (assembly GCF_010094145.1). NCBI lineage: Eukaryota > Fungi > Ascomycota > Dothideomycetes > Pleosporales > Didymellaceae > Didymella > Didymella exigua. Next base: position 151,507 of record NW_022984822.1, read on the forward strand.
CTTGTCGGTTCGACAGGAAAGAGTGCGTGCGTTTATTGTGGGGAGTTGAACGTGAACGAGGACTGTGTATTGAAAGGGACGTATTGTCGAATAAAGTCCGCGAGCGTGTTCCAGGCTACAAGAGACGCGCACGCGCAGTGTGAAGGCTGCTGCACTCATTCAAAATGCTGCAATTGTCGCTGCCGAGCGCATTGCGTTGGAGGTAGAAGGAAGGAGGGCGCGCTTTTCAGGAAGTCTGACAAAGTGGCACGCGCATGGGCTGCTTGCCCGCTGCCGGTTCTGGAAGATCCATCTCTCATGAAATTCCTTACAGTCTCACGAAGTAACAATGAAGTCGCTCTTGCCAGTCACATTGAGCAACAGTCGCGAATTCGGACTCGGAATAACCGCGGGGGCATCGGAGTGTCCACCAGTTCCAGACGGCTACTGAAGGCTAGTTCGGCATCGAAGCCGATGCTGCATACAACAATTTAAAGTACTTTAACACAATGACTCTTTTGAACCTTAGCCTCTCAGAAGCCCAGACATTCCAAGAGTCGCGCTGAAGATCTCCGGATACGTTCTCCGTCGAGGAAGGTACATCTTGTCAAGCAACCCCGCCAATCACCCCGCCACGCCTTGACGATATCGAACATCAACACAGCCCTTACAATGGCTCCTACCGTTCCCAAGTCTGGCATTTGGGTGCCAGCCGTGACATTCTTCGACCCCAAAACTGGTCGATTGGATCTTCAAGCTCAGAAAAAGTACTTCACCTACCTCAAATCCACAGGTCTCGCCGGTATCGTAGTACTGGGATCGAACGCGGAAGCTCTCCTCCTCACGCGCGACGAACGTATTGCCATCACAGTATGCGCGCGACAAGCTGTCGGTCCAGACTACCCTCTGATGGTCGGTGTTTCTGGATTCTCGGTCATCCAAGTCCAGGAGTACATTGACGATGCAAAGAAAGCCGGCGCTGACTATGGTCTGCTTCTGCCATCAGCATACTACGGCCCAGCAACAACAAAAGACGTGGTCTACGGATTCTACGATGAAGTCGCAAAATCATCGCCCCTTCCCATCGTCATCTACAACTTCCCAGGTGTTGCGAACGGCATCGATCTCGACAGCGTCACCATCTCTGCTCTTGCAAAGGCGAACCCAGGAAAGATTGTCGGGGTCAAGCTCACATGCGGAAGCGTGGCCAAGATTACACGTCTCTCAGCTGAGCACCCACCAGAGGACTTCGCAACTTTCGCCGGCCAGGCAGACTTCCTCATCGGCGGTCTGGCTAGCGGTGCATCAGGCTGCGTTACAGGCTTTGGCAACGTATTCCCTAAGACTGTTGTGCAGATCTATAACCTCTACCAAGAGGGTAAGCTCAAGGAGGCGTTGGACCTGCACAGGAAGGCCGCGCTCGCGGAGAGCCCTGTCAAGGCTGGTATTGCCAGTGTCAAGTACGCTGTCAGCCAGTACAGTGCTGTAGCAGCGGGCGTTGAGGATGCAGAGTCCAAGCTGGCGCCGAGGAAGCCATACGTGCCCGTCGCTGATGCTGTGAAGGAGAACATCAAGAAAACGATGGGAGCGGTAGCGGAGATTGAGAAAAGCCTATAAACTGAAGTATATTAGCTTATACTGTACTTCGAGTCAAGAATCAAAAGCTTGACTTATAGTCTTCTGCTCTCGGCTGCCACATCTCCACCTGCCGTTCTGATATTGTGTCCTCCCTTTGCACATCCGTCCAGAAGTCTCAGTACCCGTCTTTACAGCCAGGCGTAGAGTGCATGCTAATCATCAATACAGCAACATATGCAGTATATCTGGAGTGGCCACGGGCTGGTGATACACACGAAAAATAGCATTGATATGAAGATATACAAAGGAACGAAAGCTTGTTGATCAGTGGAATCCTCGTTCCGAGCCTCCAACAACCGCACAAACATCGCTCCAACGCACCACCCAACGCTCAATCAAGGAATCCCCTTCCCAGCCCTGATGCTCTTCGCCGCCTCACTCTGCGCCTCATCCCTCGCATACCGCCCATAAATCGGCAAGTAATGCTGCCGCTCACTCAGCGTCTCCCTGACGCTCTTCCTCTCCTCCACCGCCTTCACCCACGTCCTCCAGCGCCTCCATACCGCCTCACCCGCTCCCCCGTGGCCTTCGGACGGAATCCCAGAGCCGCCCTTGAAGTGGTCAAACACCCATACTCGGACCGCCCACGGCGCGAGCACGATGTCGACGAGCGAGAGCTCTGCGCCGAGGAAGAAAGGCCCCGTGGGATCCATTTCGGACGTGAACTCCATGAGGTGGTTGAGGAACTCAGTTTTCTTTTCTTTCAAGCCGTCTTCACCCTGATGCTGGAGGAAGCGGTGGTAGGCGGGGATGATGCGAGAGCCGACATCTACTTGCGTCAGCGCTCGGCGTGCAGTCTGGGATGCAGGTGGGACGCACAGTCTGTCCAGATGCGCGTTCGTGCGCGCAGATACGGGTCCGATGGGAGCAGCGCGGGTTTGTGGTCTGGGTAGGCTTCTTCGAGGAATTCGCAGAGCACTGTGCTTTCGTAGAGGGGTTTGCCTTGGTGCTGCAACGTGGGGACGAGGCCGCGAGGGTTCAAGTCCAGCAGTGATTGTGGCTTGTGGTAGGGGTTGACTTCGATGTATTGGTATGGGATGCCTTTCTCTTCGAGTGCGATCCAGACGCGCTGGACAAAGGGGCAGAACCAGCCGGAATATAGTTTGAGGTCGTTCTCTGCGGAGTGCGTCTCAAGTATGTCAAGACCATGTACTCTCCAGACTGTCTGTTGAGCTCACCTGGACTGTCTTAGCTGCTAGTCCTGTCGCCTCTGGGTGGAGATTCGCATCGGGGTGGTCTTTGCCCATGTTTGCTAGAGCTACTGCTCTGACGTGGTGAGTCAGATGGGTCGCTACCAATGTGTCTTACAGTGGATTGTTTCGATCGCAAGCACGTACCTACATCAGGTATATAAACCACGCGTCATACTTCACATCGCCATCTGGATGACCAATCACACCATGATGTGTACTGTATGAATGACGAAAGCGGGGTAGCTTATTGGGGTTGCACCCCACTTATGATGTTCTGCCAGAAGAACGTTTGGATAGCTCGGTGCGGAATGCCGTACGTGGCAGTGATTATGAGATCGTTGCCGCAAGAAGACGTGTTGGTATGTACATCTACGATTCAGGAGTTCTATAGACTAGATACCTCAACTCTTCTGTGTCCAAACCGAGGCGTTGAGCCCGATCTGGCAAATGCACGTACATGAAACGGAAAGGAAATCGATATAGGCTTACTGCCCATGGTCCCATCTCGCGGATCACGATCTGACGACCATGTGATCACGCGCAGGTCCAACACCAATCCACTTGACCTTGACACCGATGAACTTCTCGATGAACTCGATGTACTCCCTTGCCTGGCTGGGCAGGTCGTAGTAGCTCTTCGCGCCAGTGGTAGGCTTCTTCCACCCAGGCAGGGTCTCATAGTGAACCTCTACCTCGGCCAACACGTCGGGGTTCGATGGGAAGCCTTCGAGCCTCTGTCCCTTGTGAGAGTATGCGGTCGCAATCTTGAGCTCCTCGAAGTCATCGAGAACATCAAGCTTGGTGAGGTTGAGGGTGGTGTAGTCGTTGCAAGCGTGCGAGTGCTTGAGGACGACGAGGTCGAGCCATCCGCAACGGCGCTTGCGACCAGTGGTGACACCGACCTCGTGGCCAACCTTCTGGAGCTTCTCGCCAAGCTCGTTGAGCTGCTCGGTAGGGAAGGGGCCACTGCACCATGTCAGCTTCTGATCATTTTGCACAGAATCATTTGTGGACTTACGATCCAACACGTGTCGTGTATGCCTTCACTACACCAATGACCTCCTTGATCGAACGCCAGCCCAGGGTAAGACCTGTGATGACACCGCCAAGACCGGTGTTCGAGGATGTGACGAAGGGATATGTGCCATAGTCGATGTCGAGCATGAGAGCGTTGGCACCCTCAACGAGGATCTTTGCGTTCTTCTCCTTCGCTGACTGGAGGAGAGGAACCTGGTCGACGACGTAAGGAGCAATCTTGGGGCGGAGTTCCTGAAACCTGGTGTCAGTTCTGGCACAGATCCAATATCGAAACGCATAGCCTTACCTTGTACCTGGCGATCTCCTCCTCGACGTCGTACTTCAGCAGGTCACCGAAGCGCTTTTGGTAGCCAGCTGCGACGCGGCGAAGCTTCTTCTCAAAGACCTCCTCGTCGAACAGATCGCACATGCGGAGGCCGCTCCTGGTCATCTTGGAGCTGTAGGCTGGGCCTGAGAGACATGAGCAACTGCTTTCTTCATCCTGCATGACTCAACACTTACCGATGCCCTTCCTCGTGGTTCCTGAAAGTAAACTGTCAGCACTTCTCCCTGGTTTTTCATACAGGGTCCGCACCAATGTTTCCTCCACCGAGCTCAACCTCCTCAAGACCATCCACAAGCTGGTGGACATCAAAGACGACGTGCGCCCTGTCAGAGATGTATATCCTGTCCTTGGTGTCGAGACCGTGCTTGTCGAGCGCCTCCAATTCCTTGAAGAAGCTGGGCACATGGACGACGCAGCCGCTGCCGATGACGTTGACGCAGTTGGGGTTGACGAGGCCGGAGGGGAGGATGTGGAAGTCGTATGTGACTCCATTGGCGACGATGGTGTGGCCGGCGTTGTTACCGCCCTGAGCGCGGCAGCACAGTTGCGATTCGTTGGCGAGGATGTCAGCGAGCTTGCCCTTGCCTTCGTCGCCCCATTGGGCTCCGAGCACGACCGTCGTAGACATGTTCGGTGAGAGAGGATGTGACGAGAGACGAGAGTCAAACGGGTGCGGCGGCCGTGGAGATATAACGCACTTGGCCGCTGCAACTTTTCGTTAGTCAGTTGGTCCAATCAGAAGATCCGCACATAAGAGAAGTCGCGACGCAAACGTCGATGTTGTGAGATGGGGGTTGTTGTAGCTCAAACAAGAGCGTTTCATTCTCTCTTTCTAGCTACGACCATCTACTCGAACAGCGCGTCTGGCCATGTCTAAACGCGCGCAATTGATGTCCGTTTGTACTCGCATTGACTCTCCGGCCGATTGGCGGGGTGGTGGGGTCCGGCCGGTCGCAATCAATTCCTCCCATTCGCTTAGCGCGGCTCAACGAGGTTAGACGCGATGACATCAGCGATGCACGTGCTGGAACATTCACTCGAAACGTCTGCATATACCATCTGACCTATGTACATGACGGGCGTCGTCGGCTATGTTTACAGAGCGAAGGCGGCAAAACCTGCGATGAAGACGGTGGACAGACCAATCCAGACCGCCCTGTCACCCGACAGCTGCGCCGCAGCACCGGTGAATTCCGTCGTCGTTGCATTACCACCGCTAGTCGATGTAGGAGACCTCGCAGGCGGGAAGGTGGTTGTAGGCGTACCGGTCAAGTTCTGGACCTGGAAGTAGCTACCGCCAATGGGTTGGCCCAGGCCAGTGTCGCGGACGAACTGGCTGACATTGAACGGCACGCGGTTCTGGGTCAGGTTGCTGTACTGCGAAGGGAGCGAGAAATTGGCGGGCTGCTGGAAGACAACGACGTTGTACGAGTGCGGCACATCGCCTACAGGAGGAGATGGCTGAAGGTAGGGCACAGGTCCATTCGGAATCACGAGAGGTGTCGAGTTCGATGCCGAGCTGCTAGGGCCGAGGGTCACGTTCAAGGCGACCCAGTGCACGAGCTGGAGTCGAGAGCCGTTGCGCGGGACATCGAGATCGACGATGAGAAGGACGCCGGGAGGAGGTGTAGAGTCGCTGCTGTCAGATGAAGCTGGCCATGCGGTGACGCTAACATTGGGAGGGCTCGCAGTCTCTGGATGATATTAGACATGCAGATCTACAGGTAGAGCTCATAGCATACCAGGGCGAGGGATCAGCTCTCCAGCAGGGGAAACAGTGTTATTGCCAAAGCTAACGATGAGAGGCTGGCTAGCAGGCACAGGAAATCCAGGTCCTGTCTGCGCAGTCGCAGCACCGATCGCAGCAGCAACAGTCAAGATGGATTTGGTGAACATGGTGTGAATCGGAAGAATGTCTGAACATTAGGCAATCGCGGCCGGGACTCAGCTACTTAACGCGGCCGTATAATAGTACCGAGACTTGCGCAGGTCCAGAATTTTAAATCCGGGGGTCTCAAAATGTACAAGCATCAATGACGCACTCCGAGCCACCGGACTTAAGAGCCATGGATTCGCACGAAACCTAAAAACCCGGGGACGTGTCGCGATCAGCACGTCTTCCAAATTGTGGTACGGCCGCGTCCGGCTGCGTGCTTTACTGTGTGGGGGGTGATTGGCCAATTGCGCTTGGGGAGACGTGAGTTGTGGTCGTTGCATCTTGACACTATTCATCAACATTCATCAACACCATCCGTCAGCCACAAGAACGAAATCTCATCAGCGGACTTTGCAGTTGTTGCGGTCGGGGCATTCATCCGATCGACCATGGTGAAGCCGAAGAGCATCACCGCTCAGGAGTGCAGTAAAATGGCGTCCAGCGGTCTCTCAGGTCCCGCGAAATCGCTGGGCAGACGTTCGCCTTGTATCTCCGCTCGTCAGTTCAAAGGCAACAACAACAACGCGGACTCTAGGCGCAATGGCTCTTTGGAGACGTAAGCGAAGCTCACCACTTTCAGTTTCGAGCGCTCCGAGCAACTTCACACGCGTCGTCGGCAACGGTGCAGGTTAAGCCCCAGTAGCAGGGTACGAGAAGTCTTTCCTGCGCGTTCTAGCGGTGGACTATTCGGATTCGGTCGAACGGGATGTATTCGAATTTCGGTGCCCCATTGAACCCCAATACAGCCGAACACCCATGCCATGTCCGAGTGGTAGAACCTGTCGCACACACGACGAATGATGTATTCGTTGCATTTTACCAAGTGCTCAAACACCACCGACGAGTGGAGCACGTTGCGGTAGACTTGGACGAGGTCGACAAATCCTACGGCATCCATAGGTCTCGGGCGGACCGCAAGATGTTCAAGGCTGCAACAGGAGTCCTGGACTTGGGCCGCAGCGCCACGCTCTGGCGACTGTGTAGTAGTTCCCGCTGGAGTCAGCAATCTGCGGTACTGCGCCGAGACCGAGACGCCCAACGCTTTGTAGGTCACGCCTGCGTGCCTGGTATCAGGCATCGCGGTGCGTTGTGTAAGATCAGCCTATGTGCTCCCTGGCTTTCGGTGCGACCAGGACTAACCCCGGATGCTGCTCAACCGAGCACAACGTACTCGTACGGCACTGCTCCGCCAGCGATGAACGCAGCCCAGTCACCGCATGCAAATACGAGGAAGTGAGATACTGACACGTCGGCCTGACCTGCGTAGGCAAGACGGTAGCTGTGGTCGAGGAACCGAGTACGTACAGGGCGAAGGAGTCACGGGATCGTGTGCGATGCTCGCGTGTGCAAGGGGCATTGGTGGGCGGGGAGGAGCGAGTAGCGTCCCAGACGGCGACGGATTCAGGGGGTGTGCAAGGGAAGTAGGTAGGGTAGTGTGAGAGGGAAGTAGGTAGGGTAGTGTGAGAGGGAAGTAGGTAGGGTAGTGTGAGAGGGAAGTAGGTAGGGTAGTGTGAGAGGGAAGTAGGTAGGGTAGTGTGAGCTGTAGGGAGGGGCGTAAATTTCTCCACATTTCGACGTCGTCGACGTCGACGACGACGACGACGAGCTACGCAATAGCGGGCAAAAGGGGCATTGCCGAATATGCTAGCCCGCGAGCTCGACTCTCAAGCTAAGCAGCCGCCTCGCCTCCTTCTCGTCCAGCACTTCAAGGCCCAGCTCCGCGAGGACGTCGCGCGCACTCTGGTTGTCGGCGAACAGACGCTGCTCCACCTCCCACAGCCCCAGCTCCAGGCCCGCCTTGGCGCTGCCATCTGCGTCTCGCTTGGGCGTTGCTTTTTGCGGCCCCGCCCCTGACGTTGCGGGATCCGCGTCGGCGTCTGCGTCGTCGGCGGCCCATGCGTCCCACTCCTCCCCGCCATCCTCCGTGGCAGTGGCGGTATTCGTAGAACTCTTGACGCCCCGGATGGGCAGGCTGACCAGCTTGGCGCCCTCGAAGCACCTCCTCAGGCCGGATTCGGCCACGCCTGCACCGACCATGTCGTCGATGACAGCGCAGATCGCTTCGAGGTCGGCGTTCAGTTGGGCGGCACCCGGGGTGGAGAAGCTGACTCGCAGGACCGAGTCGAAGATTGCAGCGTTGACGGTGGCGAGGACGGCCCTGGTGATGCGGCGCAGTGGGGCAGGAGCCAGAACGCGAGACAGGAACGCCAGGGTGGTGCTGAGATGGGACAGCAGCGGGTCGAGTTCGGCGGTAGGGCTGAGATCTTTGCCACCTGGGCCCGAGCTCGAGAGCGTCGCCCAAGGATTGCTGGCAGGAAAAAGTAAGCAAGTGCAGCGACGGAGCGATGCACGACGGCAGGTGGTGTGGGGCGGTTGCTGCTTTGGGGGTCCTGCAGGACGAGGCGCATGGGTCGACTTACATCTGACGATACGGCTTGAGCGCCACCCGCACGCTGGAGACGAGCGTCTCGGTGATGATTTGCTCGCTGCGGTCGCGCAGGCGCGCGTACCACGAAGCCGTTTCGTCAAAGAGACCGCCCGCGTCCGAGGCGTCGACTTTGCTTGCGCCGACGTTCTTGGAGGTGCGTTCGGCAACGGCGGCAACGGTGCGGGTGCCTATGCTGCCGCCGTGCTGAGCGCGATGCTGCAGCTCCTCCCAGATGTCCAGGAAGAACTGAGCACAGAGTCAGTGGGGGAAGCACAGAGTCGGTGGGGGAAGCACAGAGTCGGTGGGGGAAGCACGAGATCTGGTGCGAGGGTGCACGTACCACATCGTCACTCCAGTCACGCATTGCCTTTTCGAGGTAGTCGGCGCTGCCATAGGTCCTGCACAGGCTCTCCAGGCCCTCGATGCCGAGCAGTTTGTCCTGCTCCTCTTTGCTCACACCGCCCATGGCGCGACCCAGGGCGGTGGTCATCCGGAGGTAGGCCTCTAGGCTGTCGCTCAGCCGCTCGTGAAATTGGTCGAATATGGCAATCTGGATGTCGATCAGAAAGGCCAACTTGTGCTTGAAGGATGTCAGGGGTCTGTATCGATCTGCAGAGGATCAGCGCTGCACGGTCGGTTTCGAGAAAAATCAATCCTACCTGTGACGGTTTCGAGTAAATCGTTGACACGGATTGCCCCCTTTGTCGGCTTGGTAGCTTTGGCGTCGACGCTTTCGTAGTCGACCTGTCTCCAATCGTCGGCTTCTACAATGTCGTGGTAACGCCCAAGGGCAACTGGCGACAGATCAGCATGTGCTTCGGGCGTGCCTCGGGCGTGCCTCGCATCTGGGATGCATACACTCTTTCTCGACGCGCAGCCACTGGTCGAACCAGTTGGCCTGGACGAGGAACTCCCACGACAGGCCGTTCCAGCCGCTCAGCCCATAGCCGCCATCGTATGCCCACGTGTCTCTGATGGTGCAGTCGAAGCTCATCATCTCATGCATGAGGTGGCTGAGGAGCTGGGGCTGGCCTGCCACCTGGGGCAGCAGCGAGGCAATCTTGGTCCTCAGCATGGGCAAGAGCGCAGTGATGAAGGCAGACATGGCGTCCACGTAGACGGGGTTCAGTGCGACGTCTGTGCCACGAAAGTGCTTCAGCAGCACAGGCTGCATGTAGTCACTCATGAAGCTGCTGTAGTCGTCGACAAGCGCACTGACGTGCGAGAGGAAGTACTCGGGCCGGTCAAGACGGTTGGTGGGCCTGTCGCCGTCAAAGTGGTAGCGAAAGCGCATGGCGAGGGGCTGCACGAGCACTTCAAAGGGGAACAGCACCGGCGGCAGCTTCGCCTTGTCCCCGGCCGCCGTCGCATAGTCGCACCCCTCGAGGTCCGGCATTTGCAGGTCGAGCAGCTTCGCCACCGCCGCTTCCCAGTCCCCACGCAGCTGCGGCGGCATGGCGGCTGTGGGCGTCGGCCAGTGCACCTTTTTGAGGACGGCGTCGAGGTCGGCGCCGAAGGCATCGAGCAGCTGCGAGCGCAGGGCGTGGGTGGTCTGGGCGACGTGGTGGAGCAGCTGCGGCGCGGCGCCCTCGGCGTTGTGGTGGAGCGTGAGCAGACGGCCGTGCAGGGCGCGCAGCTGGCCGTAGGACGCGAGGGCAGCGTCGTGGGGCGTCTCGCTGGACGTCGGCACTCTGTCCCCCCCGAGCTCGTCGACGTCGCGCAGCAGGTCCAGGTAGCGGCCGGCCACGTCGACGCGCTGCAGCGTCCCCAGCGCGGCCTCGAAGCGCGGCACGGCCTCGTCGCTGGTCTCCGAGGCCGTCATGGCCAGCAGGCGGCGGTCCAAGTCGTGCTGCTGGCGCCGGAACGCTGCGGCGCTGGCCTGCAGCTGGCTGTGGTGCGCGTGCTGCTGGCGCTTTGCGTCGTCGAGGTCGCGCTGGGCGCCGTCGAGCTGCTGCCTCAGCAGCCCGTGCTGCGCCGTGACGGCCGCCAGCAGCCCGTCGAGCGCGTCCAGGTCGGCGGCCGTCTGCAGCTTGTCGTCGAGGAAGTCGAGTACGCGCGCATCGCTGTCGTCCATGGCGCCGTTGTCCATGGCGTCGTAGGGGGAGCGGGGGTGGGCGAGGGCGAAGGCGAGGCGCTGGCGATCCGCGGCTGTTTCCAGGCTGCTTGCATCCACCGCAGCCCAGCTGGCGTGCGCTGCGACCGGCGACGGGTGCCAGGGCGGGTGGGGCATCTCGCACAAGCGCGCCCGATCGAAAGCCATCGATCGCTGGACCGGTGCGGCAAGCACACTAGCGACTTCCCATCGATGGGTTTTGCCTGCGCTGGCCCCCGGGAGAAAACATGCTTGGTGCACACGCACACACACGCATACACACACATATATACACACACACACATACACACACACACACACACACACACACACACACACACACACACACACACACACACACACGCCCACACACACACGCCTGCCAGGCTGCCTGAACAGAGAGCGCCCCGTCTGCTTCTCTCGCACGAGTGCCCGCCTACATCTGCTGCGCTGCGCTGCGCTGCTGAGCCGCACCACCCAGATCTCGGCTGTCGGCGACCTGTGCCAGGATGCCTACCGAGAACAGGAAGCGCGGCCGCCGCGAGGAGAAGAAGCGCAAGCGCGACGAAAAGGACGCCGACCCGCTCGCGAAGCGCTCCAAGCGGGAGGGACTCGTCGAGGACATCCTGCAGCAGTTTGACGACGCCCAGCAGCAGCAGCAGCAGCAGCGCCACCATGTCGACGACCAGGCGCCCTTCCAGGACGAGGCCATTGACGGCGTCACCCGCCCCGCCGCCATGCCCTTCTACGGCATGCTCGACGACGACGAGCAGGAGTACTTTAAGCGCGCCGACGAGATGCTCGAGCTGAACCACTTTGACAGCGCCGACGAGCGCTCCCTGTTCCTCGCCAGCGTGTGGAAGGAGGCCGACGGCAAGGAGCTCAAGATCGCCAACAGCCAGTCCTGCTCGCGTCTGATGGAGCGCCTCATCCTGCTGTCGACCCCGGCCCAGCTGAAGCGGCTCTTCCAAAAGTTCAGCTCGCACTTCCTCCACCTCGTCCAGCACCGCTTCGCCTCGCACTGCTGCGAGGCGCTCTTCATACACGCCGCCCCCGTCGTCACCCAGGAGCTCGCCAGCCCCGACCTCGTCCTCGCGCCCTCGTCCGACCCCGATGCCGTCGTCGTCTCCATGGAGAACCTCTTCCTGCTCACGCTGGCCGAGCTGGACGAGCACCTGGGCTACCTCCTGACCGACCGCTTTGCCTCACACGTCCTGCGCGTGCTGGTCGTCGTCCTGTCTGGCTCGCCGCTGGAGAAGCAGAGCAAGTCGGCCATGCAGAGCAAGCAGAAAGAAAAGGTCGCCGTCGCCGGTGCAGACAAGGCCGAACTGGCGCTGGAGCACCGCCCGATCCCAAAGTCGTTTGAAGAAGCCCTCGAAAAGGTCGTGGACAGGAGCGTCTCGGGCCTCGACTCAAACTACCTCCGCACCCTGTCCACGCACCCGCTCGGCAACCCGACCCTGCAGATGCTCCTCAAGCTGGAGCTCAAGCACTTTGGAAAGTCCCGAGCAAAAGACGAAAGATCCATCATCCACAAGCTGCTGCCCGACGACCCCATTGCCGAGGGCACCGAGAGTGCGTCGTTTATCAACGGCCTCGTCTACGACCCAATCGGCTCCCGCCTGCTCGAGACGATCATCGAGAACGCGCCCGGGAAGCTGTTCAAGACCATGTACGCCGAGTTCTTCCAGGAGCGCATAGGAAGCCTGTCCCGCAACGAGATTGCCGGCTATGTTGCAGGGAAGATACTCGAACGCCTGGGCAAGGACGATCTCGCAGACGCCATGCGCCAGATTGTGGACCAGATCCCCAACCTCGTGGAGCGCAACCGGACTGCCATTATCAAGACGCTCATCGAGCGCTGCTTTGTGCGCGACGTGGACATTCTCCCGCTCACAAAACAGCTCGAGCTGGCATACAGCGGTCCCAACGGATTTGAAATCTCTCGTATCCTCAAGCTCAGCGACCCCCAGCCTGACGACGCCAAGGCCAGCGCCAAGGTCCACGGCAAGTCTGACCACTCGCCGGAGAAGGTTCACGGCTCGCTTCTGGCGCAGGCCATGATGACCGTCGACGGCCCGCTCGGCAACCTCATCTTCGACTCGCTTGCCAGCCTCTCAACCGAACTTGCGCTGAACCTCGCTCGCGACCCTACAGCGTCGCGCACGCTCCAGGCCGCCCTCAACTGCAGACATGCATCCGTCATCTTCCGCCGGAAGATGATCCAGCAGTTCTACGGCCACGTCGGCGAGCTTGCACTCGACCCATCAGCGTCGCGCGTCATCGACGCTATTTGGGAAGGCACCCACGGACTTGCCTTTATTCGCGAGCGCATCGCCGAGGAGCTCGCCGAGAACGAAAGCGCCCTGCGCGAGTCGTTTGTTGGCCGCGCAGTCTGGCGCAACTGGCGCATGGACCTCTACAAGCGCAAGCGCGCAGACTGGGTCAAGCAGTCACGCTACACAGCTGGCAACGACGGCTTCCAGTCCTTTCCAGAGAGCAACGGCGCCACAGAGCACACGCAGCCCGGCAGGCACCTGTCGGCGCTCGAGCGTGCACGTCAAAAGCATGCGGCCGCCAAGACGGCCGCCCTCAAGAAGAGCGAGCCAGCATCCAAGAAGCCGGGCCGCAAAGAGAAGAGCGTGGCCACGGGCAGCAACAAGACTGAGCAGGCGGGAAAAGCAACCGTCGTGGCGCAATAAGGCGCCCGGATCGCGCCTCGTACAGTGTTGGCGCGGTTTATCCTCGCTTCGACGGTAGTAGGGGAAAAAGGCGTTTTTGTTTGCGGTTCACTCCCGTGTACTTCCACTTTTGGGCGTGGGTGGGTCCGGCCACATGCTTTCTGATTCGATCTCTAGATACCTTTAGCGCATGATGAGAATTCTGCCGTCTCGGTCTGTCGGCGGCGGCGGGTTTAGTATGGAACAATGAAGATGTCACTTGTATGAGTCTAGTGCGCTAGCTTGGTACCGTGATTGCGTTCCTGACCTCACTTCTGTTGGTGTAGGCCTGCACACTGCTATCTGACAGCGTACGTGCTTCTGGATTCTGCACAGGATGACTGCTTCTCACACCAACGGCAATGGCACGGAGCCGCACCTCGGTCGCTCAGAGGAGGTCAAAGACGTGAGTTTTGCGGAGCCGTTCCGAATCCACTACCTGCGTTCCGAGCATCAACCCCAGTCTTTCGCACCCTTGTCTATCGGGACTAACCTCTGCAGCTACTCGATGCTGTGCAAGAGCTCATCATTCCATTCATTGCTGCCGCAGACCGCGATGCGGAGACTAAGCACACCGGCCACGGCCTTGCCATCAAGGGTGGCGCACCTCGCACTGCCCTGGTGGAGCACCATCCCCCGAAGAAGCTCGAGGCTCTACTGCAGGACCATCTCAAGATCGGCGACCATGTCGAGACAGGCAAGCACAGGCTCATCGATCTCGTTGGTTCAGTCTTGAAGTACAGTGTAAACACCTGGGACCAAGGATTTCTGGTACTGCAGCCCCGGCCAGCACCCTTCTTCTCCATGGATTGTCTAACGTGTTGCAGGACAAGCTATACGCCTCGACAAACGCCGTAGGCCTGGTCTCGGAGCTCCTCCTCGCAGTGCTAAACACAAACGTACACCCGACTCGCCCCCTGGACCCCCACTCACTGACACTTCCAGGTGCACGTCTATCAAGTCTCCCCCGTGCTGACCCTGATCGAGAAAGCGACAGCAAAGTATCTCGCGACTCTCTTCGGCTACCCCTCGCAGTACTCAGGCGGCATCTCGCAGCCCGGCGGCAGTGCCTCAAACAGCTCCGCCATCGTAATCGCACGGAACACGCTCTACCCAGAGACCAAGACCGAGGGCAACGCGGCTCACAACTTTACACTATTTACCTCTGCACACGGCCACTACTCTGTCGAAAAAGCCGCGAACCTGTTCGGCCTCGGGAGCAAAAACGTCATCAGCGTCCCCGTCGATGAGGCCGGGCGCATGCTGCCATCCGAACTCGAGCGGCTCGTCAAGCAGAGTAGAGAAAGAGGCGAGACGCCTTTCTTCGTCAACGCAACAGCCGGCACCACCGTGCACGGCTCGTACGACCCCTTCCGCGCTCTCAGCGCAGTCTGCAAGAAAGAGAACCTGTGGCTGCACATCGACGGCTCGTGGGGCGGCAGCGTCATCTTCAACCGCGAACTCGCCTCCACGCGCCTCGACGGCTGCGAGCTCGCAGACTCCATCGCCATCAACCCGCACAAAATGCTCGGCGCGCCCATCACATGCTCCTTCCTGCTGGGCCGCGACATGCGGACGTTCCACAACGCCCTCACGCTGCCCGCGGGATACCTGTTCCACAGCGCCGGCGCAGACGTGAACGACATGTACGACCTCGCCGACCTCACGCCGCAGTGCGGCCGCCGCGGCGACGCGCTGAAGATGTTCCTCATGCTGCAGTACTACGGGCCGCGGTACTTCTCGGACCTCGTGGCGCGGGGCTTCGCCAACGCGAACTACCTGCTGCAGAAGCTCAAGCAGCAGGGCGACTTTGTGACCATCAGCCCCGAGCCGGTGCCGTGTCTGCAGGTGTGCTTTTACTTTGCGCGGAACGGGACGCTGGGCGAGGACGCGGAGCACAACGGCAGGATCACGAGCGAGATTGCGCACCGCTTGATTCCACGGGGCTTCATGATCGACTTTGCGCCGGGCGAGAAGGGGAGGTTCTTCCGCGTCGTCGTCAACGGCGGCACGAGGACGGGCACCCTCGACGGGCTCGTCAAGGCGCTCGTCGAGACGGCTGCAGATCTGGGCTACTGAAGCCTCTGTGCGCAGGTGCACCGTGGTACCATGATGTTGTAGGTCGCACAGTGGTAGAATAGAAACAGGAGCGTTGGACCCATTTGAAGGACTCGAGAGCAAATCAATACAACTTCTGACCAGCCCAGCAAGGTTTCTCGCAGCTCGCATCCATGCACCACACACTCCTGTATCGCCGCGCGTATAGCACTGCGTCTTCCCGTCTCGAAGCAGTGCCGCTTGCACCTCCTCGTCAGTGCTGCGATGAGCAATTGAAACAGCCCCCATATTCTCCGAGACACGCAGCATACACGTCCTCGCAGCGATACTCTGCAGCGATGCCACCTGCCCACCGAGATTCGTGCAATATCGCACCACTATACTACTGCCGAAACCCCCCGCTGGGTTGGCGGGCGTGACCAGCTGGGAGGTCACCATCTTACCATAGTTGTCTGTGTTGGGAGAAGTAGCCACACCATACAGGAGTTGCACACGGTGAAGAGAAGAACGCTGACTATCTCACATCGCATCAGTTGTCGTCGCATCAGTTGTCGTCGCATCAGTTGTCGTCGCATCAGTTGTCGTCTCCTCAGCCAGCATCGACGTCGAGGACCGAAGAACCGGCCGACGCGGGTGGATTAAGCGCACTTGCAGCGGCGACCGATCTGGTAGGATCCGTGAGGTGTAGGTGATTGGCGAGATAGTGAGACTGTCTCAGTCCTTCGTGAGTGGACCATAACGTGACTGATGTGTGTATCTGAATGTGAAAAGGAATATTGCTTTGTTCAGATCCCGCGGCACTTTGACGAATGTCCCACGCTTCGAAAAGCCCGATTTACAAAGAGATTGGCAGAGTCGCTCTTCGTATGGGGGGTGATGAGCGTGCAATGTATACATAGCCTGTGACTTCCCTGGCTTGGTTGAAGAGGTTGTCAGTCGCTGTGTGGACCTGGTCCGAGGCTCGAGGAAGTGACTTTACACCCACCACCAAATCATCTCAGTATGGCCGACCGCAAAGCTTGGTAATTGTGTTCCCGACGATCTGCGAATCCTGGAGCTAGAATCATTCTAAATTTCAACCGATATTCCTATCAACAAAATACTCTTACCCAAGACTCATGGAGTAATTCTGAACAGTGGACAATGAGGCATGCCCTCGGACTGTGTACTAAGCCCCCTGAACTCTGATATTCACAATATACTTTTGACAAGACACAAGGCATGTTCTAAGCAAGTGCATAAGCCACCCCACTATCCCCGACCAGCCCACAGCCAAACAGACATCTCTCTCGCTATAAACGCTTCCATCACAACAAAAAATGTCCTTCCAACCCCCTACGCAGCCGAGCAAGAGGCACGAGATGTAAGCCCCAGAAAAGACTGGAAACAAACGATGCTAGATACTTCCCACCACACCCTGGAGATCTACGCCCGGACAGCAGCCGCTACGCAGGCTCCTACAACTACACAGCATGTCACGCCGGCGCGAGAGCAGAGTCCAATGCGAGCTAGCAACTGCCTGCGCCATGGCGAAACCGGAGAAGGACAACGACCACCCTGTGGATAGTGGTCCGACCGAACTGGGCGTGGCGGGAATGGCTAGACAGAAGGAAGAGAAAAAGAGGAGAGGAGCGGAAGAGAATGCGGGCATGCTGCGAGGCTGACGTCGCACCGCGGGTGGTGTGACGCTTGTGAGGCATATGGCTTCCTCTCGAAAGAGGGAGATGCTGGTTGCTTCAGCTATGAGGGCATCGCGTCCTCGTCCGCTCCTGTTGTTGTAGTTCGATCATCCACCTGCACCCGTTAGAGCTTGCCAAAGCCAGTCATCCGTGCAAAGAGTTGTGACATCACTGTCGTCGGCAGCTCACGACCCTCATATGGTCTGTTTGAGTTTCTGTGGGTCAACTGCGATTGCCGAAGAAAAAGTTGAGTCGTTGAAGTCGTGTCGTGTTGGATGTTCAAAGTGCATTGTTTGTCAAGAATATAGTAGTGTTAGGAAGCAATATCGCAAAGCAGAGGCTTTCTGCTCCGTCCAGATATCCTAAATATTAAATTTCACCGATGCACCCGTAATGATAGTCAGGCAACCCCTATGCAATTCCAGAGATCAAATATGAAAGAGAAGCTCCAACACTGTCCTCAGCAGCTCACGACCCCCATGTCGTCAATCGAGATATCCCAGCCGTCGTCTCCCGCGCTCTTGCTCGTCGCAACCACCGCCATTGCACTCCCCATGCCAGGCACACCACCTGCGACCTTGACCTTGGAGCCAACTCTCTTCCAGCTTGTGTCTCCAACCTTGAGCTCATCAGTTCCACAGATCACGCCGTCGAGGAAGACTGTGACCTTGGTGACGTTCTCGCTCCGCCGACCCGCGACCCAGGTATAGCAGTCTGCAGTACTGCCAACGGGCAGCATGATGCCCGACTGGGACATGGTGAGGGTGGCTTCGACGGTGGAAATGGCCTGCGCGTAGTAGTAGTATTTGCCGCTGCCGTTGGGGGTAGGCCCGGGGACCACACCGCGGTTGGGGGACCACGCAGACTCTACAATCGGAAGCCATGGGTCGAGGCTGCCGGTCTCAAAGGATGGGTTCGAGAGGTGGTTGACGCAAGCTCGTGGATTAATGTCTGGGGTTGCTGGCAGAGCGATGGTAGTTGACAAGAAGCAGGCAAGAGCCCAGGCAGCGATGGTAAAGATCATGGTGGGCCTGGTGTAGAGTTCGGAAGACGCTATGGTGTTTCGCGAAGGTGGTTGGAAGCGTGTCAGGTGTTGTGGTTGGTTATTGTGCAGGTGAAGTGAGATCGAAAGAGTAGTCGAGTGATAGCTTGAACAAGGCGGTCTAAGGGCGAGGCCAAACGGTAAAGGTAAGAGCGGCGGGAGCCCGCTGTAATACGCGCTCGTAGTCAACTCCGGTATCACTGTTCCTTCACTACGAGCTAAGGTATGCAAGATGTCGGCCTTGGTCTTTGCGTCTATGGTGAGGGTCCAATGAGTCGGGGTTCCTTACATGTACGACGTAGCCCTTCAGGCGGTATCAAGGGAGAGCAGTCAAGCTGCATGGAAAGGAGAGAACCACATCCTTCCTCCCAACTACCCAAACATTGAAACACGCGTTCCATCCTGCGGTCACTCCAGCGGTCTGTCATAGCAAACTCTACGCTTGCCGCGATCGAGTATAGTAGCCGAGACAAGTGCATGCCTAACGATGAGAGACTCGATAAATCTTACCTCTACAACACAAATATGAGACAAACGCTGGTGATGGGGTTGGTGGGTGGCGATCTGAGGTGGAACCAACGAGATTGGTAGCTAGCCTATCAGCGTGGCGAGGACCACCAAGCTGAGGTCCGCGCTATTGTGAACGCGGAAATGTCTGTGAACGCTTTCTGATGTGTTCCCGGGTAATTGGTCGCAAGCATTCGAGGGCTTGGATGAGGCTCAAGCGTGCTCCGGTCCAATGGGATAGTGTACCGTTGAAGAAGCGTCGTCAGTGGACGACTTCACGAATGTGCACTTGGTCGACAAGATCATTAGAAAGGAGATAGGGAGAAGGACGTCCAGTCAGGATGGTGCTTAGAGACAACCGCCGAGTGTCTCACTTGAGGACCTGCAACGTTGCCTACTCGCCAAAACAGTGACCTTGTGGCCAACTGCTTGCCAAAGTACTGCGCGTGCGGCATGTCCGGGCAGTGAAGATAGCGAGCACAAAGACAATATTGACTGCTCTCCAGCGCTACTGACAAGTCTTGCAAGCGACCGAAGCATCCGAGAGCAGAACAAACACAGCAAATGACGACCCGAAACAGATCTGACCAGCAAAGTGAAATGCTGAAGAGTGGGAAGTGGACACAGGAAAATCGGAAGGAGAAGAGGAAGCGGAAGAGCTGAGGCAGTCACTGGACCTAGCGTAATGTGAAAGAAGCGAGAGCAACGTGGAGGGAGCAGGAGCAGTGCCACCGCATTGAAATCCGCGACGACGAGACAGCAAGAGCATCGATGAATGCTTACAGCAAGAGCATTGAAAAATGCTTACCGACTCGAATCTATCTCGGGACTCAACCTGTGGAGTGTACACAGGTATATCCTCGCAGCCAATCTGCTTTCTGGGCAACTGTCAGTGCTCCACAAACCCAGACCGTCTTACGACTTCCTTGCTTCCTAAGACCCCACTTGTTGACTACAACGAACTGTTGGGGCTGTCGGTACCAACTGTACTTCCACTTCGTCTTCCACTCATGTTGTGCACCTCGCCTATCATGTGCTCAGGCCCAAGTCCATGCATAGGTACGCACCTTCGGCCGGGGAAGTGGAGGTACTGTGGCACAGCATATGCACATCACCCGAGCAGTTCCACTTTCGTGGAGCGATGTCGGGCCACGGCGTTCGACTGCTGGCAGCTCTCGAACGAGTCTTTGCATGTCATACAACTCGCGCTGCCACTTGCACCCATCTTCGCAGAGGTGCGGCTGGAGTACCGGCCTTGAGTGGCTGACTACGGCATGGCGGCCGACCGGACGGTAAGATGGCACGATGCTACCGGATTGGGTACGTGACTGCTGATCAGGAGGCTCCACGGAAGATGTCGTTGATATGAGGATGCGCAAGGCTGCCTGCCATGTGTTGTGCGCCTGCATGCTGCAGGCGAGATGGTCTTCATGGAAACATGCTGGACGATCGGCTGCACGACAGGATGCGCTGACACGTCACGCCTCGTCTGGGGAGGTACGGCCAGGAGCCACCGACTCCTACCTCACGGCGTGATGTGTATCGTATCGGCGCCATGGTCGAACATGGTGCTTGCTGATGCAAACACAGGTGCGTCCTGATGCACACAGGATGTCTCGTACCGTGGAGCACTGACTGTGGAATAATCAAGACGCAGCGATCCTGCCATGGGAGCCTGGTCGGCACGCCTCGTGTTTGACAGCCAGCGGTGTGTCGGATCGTCCGGACCTCAAAGGTCTTTCAGGAAGGTCGCAGCAGCCTCGCGGTGTCCGGTGAAGGCCGCGAAGCGTTGCGCATAGATGCGGCGCCTCGAATGTCGTCCAGAGCCGCCGCGCCTCGCCACAGAAGTCCTGATGCCGCGGATGCCGAGTGTTGCGTGTCTGCTCCAGCAGCATACGCGGGCCGCGGCCGGTGGTGCTGCGCCACAAATTGTGCACGCCTGACTGGCTCGCTTTTTTTGGCAAAGGACGTTTCAGACGTGCACCCTCGTGGCCGGGCGCAATGGCCTTGGCCCGCCCCCACGGCCAGGCCTCGCCTTACGTGCGCGACGTCGTTCGACAACCCACCTTCCACCTTCGATTCTCAACTGACCTCCCGTGCGACTCTGGAGATGCTGCTGCCGCGACCATGAATTCGGATTGGGAGCCGATCGTACACAAGCGCTGAGCGGCTGCGCCACCGCACACTAATTTCCGGTGATTTTGCGCGGCTTGGGACCCGGTCATAGTCGGCCGCCTGCTGCGAAGCGCCCTGGGACAGCTGCAGACGGGATGAGGAAGACCGCGATGCCGGTGGAGAAATCGCGCACCGGTGGCTTTGCCCTACGAGCCCGAGACAGAAGCGGGTATCGATCTGCAGCGGCTCTGGTGGAGAAGGGTATCAAGAGGAAACGGCCAAGCTACCGAAGGGCGGCTGTTCGGTTGATTGCTTCGTTGCGAGGATCTAGGACCGAAGCCTGCAGTGAACAGCTGTCTTCAAACTTGTCGAGGTAAGCCATGAGTAGTGGACCGGAATCACAACAACACGCTGATGATGGTGCAGTCCGTTTTTCGAGGCTCTGCTACGATTGCCTAACGAGCTTCACGTTTTGATCCTGAGTCAACTGTCAATCTCCGATCTGCTGGCATTGCGTCGAACATGTCGCATCTTAAATGTGCTTGTGGCAGGATCTGCGCCTTCTCTCAGTCGATACTGGGTGAAGCATCGCATGGGTAACCTTCATCTGCGTCTGTATCCAAACACGAGACCAATCGATGCGGACTTCCAATATCTACTCGCCATGCGGCGACGGCATATTGCCTCTATTCGACTGAGCAGACAGCTTGCCAACTTCCTACTTGGCGATATACAAGAGCAAGTCGCCCCTCGTCAACGTCAAATATGGACGTCTGTCTACGAGAAAATCATGCCACTTGTATTTGGAGTTGGCTACTTCCTCGAGGAACATCGAAGAGCTGTTCTTGATCGCGACTTGGGACAGATTCGACCGCGATCGCACATTGGATACGATATCTGTACAACAGGTTGCATAGCAAATCATGACCTGAAGACCATCAAGAAGATGGACGCGCCATTGCGGTTGCAGTATTACTACATGTACTGCTTCATCTTGCAGGTCTTGCGGCGCAAGTTGCGCCCTGCGAATCGCACACGGACTGTGGGCAATTTCCTGAGGGGGTGGTCAAACCACCCTGCTTGCTCCGAAGACATAGCTTTCTTCCTCATCCTGGGCGGGATTGGGCAGATTGCTAAGCTGCTTGCGTGTCCCACCTATACTGATCGGAGGAGGTACTTGCATGCGTACATCACGCACCTGTCGCCGCACGCGAGCAAGTGCTGGAGAGCTCACTGGAAGGACATCGGCGTTGTGTCTCCTGCTTTACTAGACGACATACCGTGTACGAGTATTGGCATCACGCAGCTCGACCAGATCTGGGAGCCAGGGATAGCAGAGATGATGATGCCGGAGAGCAGAGTCTTCACTGCCTCAGAAAAGCTGCGGTACGAAGAACTTCAAGTCTCGAGGAAGTACATCAACGAGATAATAGGCTACGACATACTGCGGGTGTCGGCTGCAGAGTGCGTTGACATTGACGAGGAGATGGACGACAGGAGACCATAGACCGTCGTAATACCTACCGTAATTTGCAACAAGTTTTTTACAACTGCCTTCTCAGATCCACACTGAGGCTTGGTCACGCGCGTAATCTAGGCTTTTCGTCAGGTATCGTGAGATTTGCTCTGTTGAGATTTGCTGCCGCAGCTTTCTCTAGTCTGTCCCTTTCGATACATTCAAGTGCGATGCGTTACGTACATTTTTGGTTGCGTAGCGCGCTACGTGACGGACGCTCATCAAGCTCAGCGGCAACTAAGAGACTGGCGCTCCATCAGAGGTAGTCGGTGGGTTTGTTGCGCAAGTCCTGGGCCCACACAGGGAAGCTTGTGTGTCTTTAGTGTCTTGTTGTTGTTCCTGACCTTCCTACACGAGCCCGCTACAGTCTTGTCGTGTTCTGGATTTCTGCGGTACGGGAAAATATGGTTTGGGTGTTCCATGTACGACTACCCCAATTCGAGTTCACGATGGTCGTTGCATCACGTTCCTGATCCGTGCGGTGGGTGTAGGCAACCGACCTTCCTGATCGTTCACCGACCGGCGCCTCTGGCGAAAAGAAGCAAACATGCCGCGATTATGGACAGCTGCTCCTGGTAGGCTACAGACCCTGCAGTGGTTGTTACCCACTGCGACCAAAGAATCGCCGAGCAGGCCAACTGGACGTTGTGGATTTGCGTGGCTGAGGGCCCACTTGATGGAAGAAGCTCGTGCATTCGTTCTGGAAAACCGATGAAGAGTAAGCCTCATCCAGCAATTGGCCGAATTCTGTGCCAGACGAAGCCCTGCGCGCCAATGGCGAGACGAGATCAGGGATTGCCGCTGTGCAAAAAGTAACGCAGCCAGATCAAAGGCCAGCTGCGGCCCACTGCATCCCACTCTGGAGCGGAGCACAGTGCGAAGAGGTGCAGATGCAAGTGGAAGGATCTGAGGGCGGCATGACGAGCGGTGTATTCAGCCAAAACGCACCATGCAACGGGTGTGGGTGAAGCGGCCAGGGGCAGCCGCGGTCCAAATTGCGCCGCATCTGTTTGGGAGAAAGATATTCGTGGAGCGACGTTTAAGCGTCACATCCAGGGGCAGCGGAGGAATTGGCAACGAGCAGGCGCAGATCACGAAGCCAAGATGGCAGTTGCGAGCACCCGGATCGGAAAGCGAGCAGATGTGCATTCCGCTCGGGGGTATGGACACAGCAGAGCCCGGTCCATCATTGTGATTGGCTAGCGGGCGGTCTGGGCAGGTGCAACTGGGGCGAGGTTGCAGTGCCGTGACAGCACCAGGCTGCTGGGAGCACCACGAATCGGGCCCGGTGCGTTCCCCGGACGCAGAGGTGACACGACACGGGCGCAAGAGAGCGACGCGGGCAGGCTCTGAGGCGCTGGCGGCGAGTGTGCGCAATCTATCTTGGAATGCAATAATGCAGGCAGGTAGTCGACGTGCTTAGTCGACGTTACGTGGTGGTTACGCAGCCAGCGTGCCGTGTGTGTACTCGCTGCCGGCGTCCTGGACCGAGACAGACGTCACATGTCAAGTGTTGAGAATCTTTCGCAGACGCACGCAGGCCAGTGGGGGCGACCAATGACGCGCGCGCCATTCACCGCAAGACTGGCCCTGGCCCACCTGGCCTAGCGCTGGTGGGCCTCTTGCGCTTTGGCGGGCGCTCGGCGAGTCGGGGCTCTCACGATGGTGCTCGCATCTGGAGTAGTCCTGCTGTGCTGCGGCAGGCTGGTGGCGGCCTTATAATCCCATTGAGCCCAGCGCAACGCTCGCAACCACCCCCAAGACACACATGTACCCCAGCCGGCGCCACACACACCCAGCGTCCACCACACCACGCGACATCGCCGCCTGCTGAAACCTGTGCATGTGGAGCACCTGCTCGCGACGCCCGCCACCCGCAGCAGCACCACCGCCCGCCCGGAGCATTGCTGGAGTCGACGCAGCAGTGCCCTCACACGCCTCTACCGTGCATCTCCCGTCAGCTGAGCCGCAATCCGACCCGCCGTCTCGCACACCCGCACACCATGAGGCCGTAGAGATTGGCGCACCCGCGAAAATGGACTTCACGGTACGGCAGCCGCGCGCGTCTCTTTGTCTGGCATCGCTAACTTGGCCGAACACAGATCTCGCTAGCACACTTCTGCGAGGTCCACGGTCCCACGTCCATCATCTGCACACAGGCCTCGACTGCGCCATGCGCTTCCTGCAACCCATGTGTGACGCCGCCGACGGACGAGCCACACACGGCCTACGCCAGCTACGGACTCTACGACCAGCCCGCATCTCTGAAGCTGGGCCGCACGCCCAAGCTCTCGCCGTTCGAGACACCGCCCACGAGTCCTCGATCGCCCCTGCACAACCCGTACTTCCCCAGTCTCTCGTCGTCCGACACCAGCTTCGGTGGCCGCAGGCCCAGCAGCACCTTCGACTCGGACTCGGACTCGTGTGAGAACTGCCAGATGGTCGTGCCAAAGACGTTCTGCGACAAGCTGCCCTCTGGCGCGCCCGGGAGTCCCTCCAAGGACGGACGAGGGAGAAACGGCAGCCCCGTCCTGCGCAGCTCCCAGAACTACCCAGTCCGCGGCCCATATCTCGGCGACGATGCCAGCAGCACCCACTCGTCTGAGATTTCGGACACGGAGCAGTCCAAGTCCTTCGAGAGCAACGCCAGTTCGTATCCCAGCTCCATCCCTCCTTCACCACTGGCCACCGCCAGGAACGTGCACACACACACCCTGACCTACATCTCCACTAACCAGCCACAATCACCGACAACCTACTCTTCACTGAAGCGCACCTGCATGCGCACCCTCTCCACTGAAGTCCTACCGCGCGGCAACTCGTCCGGAGCCATCATGTTTGGAGATCCTGTTGCCGGATACACCATTGCCTACATCTTCCGCATCCAGGACTCGAGGGCTCGCGGTTCGATCAAGCACTACGCTCTGATCGCCATGGTTGGACGCGACTGCCGTAAGGCCACCAAAGCCATGGTCAAGGTCACCGAGGTCTTCCAGGGTATTGCAAACCGGATTACTGCATTGGCCGAGAAGGTCGAGCGCGAATCTCGCCCCACTTCTGCCATTGCTGACACACCTCCATTGGGGACCTCCGCGTCTTCCATGCCACCCATGTTCACCTCACCTCAGAAGGCGCGAGATATTTCGTCCACTGCGAGCTCGCCCACCACACGGAACATCACCCCGGTATCATCATTCCTGTCCGCCAAGAGGATTGACCCTGATGGTTTCCCTCGCGTTTCTCGCGATGCCACAAGACCCAAGAGCCTGGCCGAGATTGTTGGCCAGGAGACTTTCTTTGTTGAGCTGCACCGTGACTTCTGCCAGCTGCTGCACTTCCTGATCAAGCACTTCTCTTGAAGGCTTACCCTCATACGTTGTCATTCTTCTGTACATGTTTGTTGTCCTTCAGTTTGTTGTCCTGCGATTTAGCGATTGTCTTTACTACATGTGCGTTCCTGCACCGGCGTTCAACAACAGCCTGTACATCTCTAATCTGTTGAAACGGCCGTTATTCTCACGCCTGCGATCTGTTTCACGTAGACCAGGCTCCATACCCATCTAAGATACCCTAGCCTGTTGTTCCAGCGTAATGGGCGGTGTACATACATGGCTCTTAGGCCTAGTGAGGGTCGTTACGATTTCACGGCCGTAGATGGCTCGATGCTGTAATCGAGCGCCAACGACATGGAAACATCGTAACACCTATTACCTGTATAGTTAGTACGAGCAGAATGCACAGATTCCAAGTCGATCTAGCGTACGTTGCCATCGTCTCGAGGTCATTCTCGTTTGCGATCTCGCTACGGGTTGTCGTCGCTGCTTCTTCGGCGGACGCCCTGTCGAACCACCAAATTGCCAATAATTGCCCTCACCATGGGCAATCCTTACACTGACAGATCCACATTCACCACGCCTTCTCCACATCTAAGTTTGGAATGAACCAGAACAGGTCCGAGGGTACGATAATTGGACCCTTCTTTTGGCGATCATCGCTGAAAAGTCCGACATCGCTCGCCCCGCATAACACGGCCCGCACAGCGTCATACTTGACATCGATAAGCGTTGCTCTGACGTCACACTATGTAGAATTCTCAACGTCAGGGCGGCTGCAGACAGTCGATACCGGAAGTCTGTGAGTTCAGGAATCAAGGAAACCGAAGTACTCGCGTCTGGTCTTCACCCTTTCAGATCAACACGCCGACAGCCACGAACATGCAGCAGAAGCTTGGTAGCCCGTAGCCGTCTCCTCGAACGCTGGCTGCACCAAAGCCAAGTTCCAAGTGTCCGAAAGCCAAGTTTGTGGCTACCGCTGACGCTGCTGACGCCCATCATCCTGCGGTAGGGCTGAACGCGGGCAGCTCCGTTCCTCTTGATACGGCAGCTTGTGGTAGTCTGAGCCTGTGATGCCATACCTGACGACTGTCTCCGGATACTACGGCTTCCACCAATGCTGTTTGGGTGAAACAGAGAGGATATCATAGATATATAGGAGCTATGACGACCCATCTACGTTCTGAAATTCTTCACATCTCTGCACTATAATAGCCTCTGAACTACAAAGCTTGACCTTACTTCTAACACGTCAGTACTATTACAACAATGAACACCAACAACAACAACAACGCTGCCGCTGGTCAGAAGGAAGACTACCTTGACAAGGGTATGTAAAACACCTCTCAGCCGCTTGATGCCAACACTGACAACCATAAGGCCTTGACGCTGCCGAAAAGAAGTTTGGTGGTTCCATGGGACAGGACACACAGAAGAACCGTGCCGTGAACGAAAAGATCGTAAGTCATCAAACACGTCACCCGGACAGGACCAAACACTTACGCAACCACGACAGACAGATGGAGCCCGCAACATGTTCGAAAAAGCCACCGGCAAGAACGTTCCCGACAAGTTCTCCAACTAGTCGGCTCTCCCTCGACGTCGACTCGTCGACCGACCCGCCCTCAACACGCTACGAAGATGCACACCCAGCACCCATCTCCCCTGCCTCAACGTCACCGCACTCGCACTCTTTCCCCATTGAACACAAGAAGAAGCACAAGAATAGGGCGTCCGTCGACTCGACTAATTCGGCTGCGAGTCACGACTCATATACGACTGCGAGTGAGCACCATGAGGAGGGAGAGGAGAAGCATGGGTTGCTGCACAAGGTTGCGACGGGCATGCATAAAGCTAGACCGTATGCTGAGAGGCTGAGTGGGACGTATGAGCCGATGCCTGTCAAGGAGCCTAATCATGTTACGAAGTAATGAATAAGAACATTAACGTAATGATGCTGTGTTTTGAATCTTGTTGCGCGTGATGCACAGGCCAACCTTGTAATGCCATAGCTTATCTTGAAAGCCTTGGAGAGTCGCAAAGGTCACTCTCGTAGAACCAATGAAATCGCTGCTTGTTGCATAATCCACACGAGATATCCAAGCCCATCATGGGTGTGAGCACGTGAAGGTCGCGATGCATGATGCCTGGGCCAAATGCTTTCCGGCCGGCCGATCAAACCAACTGCGCCTGCCCCGCCAAAATTTTTGGGACTCGAGAAACCCCCGCGGTAAACATTCGCGTTGTCCCTTAAACCTCACAACGCTTCAGCATGCCTCCTTACGAAAGCGAGTCCTCCGATGAGGGCGAGGACTACACCGAGACAAACGTTCTGCTCGGCTATGCCACCAAGGATGCTACAGGCGACGCCATTTCTCACATTGGTGGCGCACCTGTACGCTCAAGACTGCGGAAAAAAGACGTCCTCACTGACACGCTCATAGAACTGGATAGACGACAAGACAGCACCACATGGCTCGCTCGCAAAATGCAAAGTCTGCAACGGGCTTCTCAGCCTCCTGCTTGAGCTCAACGGCGATCTTCCCAACCACTTCCCCGGTCACGAACGAAGACTGTACATCTGGAGCTGCAGGCGCAAGGCATGCAGGAGGAAAGAAGGAAGTGTGAGAAGTATTCGTGGAGTGCGCATTCCGAAGGGCGCATCCGCCAGGGCAAACGCGAAGCCAGAGAAGAAAATAGTCGAGCAAGAGGAAGAAAAGCTGCAGCCCAAGATCGGAGAGTCGTTGTTCGGCGTGAAGAACAGCACGAGCTCGACGGCACCGGCAAACCCATTCTCGAACCCGTTCTCTTCCAACTCGAGTAGCGCCGCACCTGCGAATCCATTTGCTTCGTCAGGCGGCGCAAACCCATTCGGCGCGCTGGCAGCTGCACCACCTACACCTGCAATCGAAGTAACATCCGAGGAGAAGAAAGATGAAGCGTCTACAACGCTCCCTGAGACTTTCGCACAGAAAGCGCGCATCTCTACTCCAGCAACAACCACACCACAAGCTCCACGACCCCACGAGCCCTGGCCAGCAGAGTCAGCATTCCCCACACCATTCCCCAACTACTCGCTCGATGCCGAGTACGAGACCCTCTCCGCCGAAGCACCCATAATCCCACAGAACGTGCGGATGATGGACATCGACGAGGGCGGATCCAGCAGCGGAGGCAAAGAAGACAAAGAGATATACGAGTCCGCACACGATGCCACGTTCCAGAAGTTCGCAGACCGCATTGGCCAGAACCCGGAGCAGATCCTGCGCTACGAGTTTAAGGGAAAGCCGCTGCTGTACAGCGACACAGACACCGTCGGCAAGGCTCTCGCGCACCACTCCGAGAACGGTACCTCGAGCAATGCGAAAGTGCAGACGGCAGGCAGGGGCGCAGCGGGTATGCCCAGGTGCCAGAACTGCGGTGCCGAAAGGGTGTTTGAGGTCCAGCTCACGCCGCACGCCATCACTGAGCTTGAAGTAGAGGAAATGAGCATCGATGGTATGGAATGGGGCACAATTGTCATGGGTGTTTGTAGCAAGGACTGCAAGCCTGCTGATGTTGAAGACGGGCAGATTGGGTATGTCGAGGAGTGGGCTGGTGTGCAGTGGGAGGAGGTTGCATCAAAGAAATGAGCCCAGACTCGGCAGGGCGCTTGAAATCATCCAGCAACTTTTGAGTCGGCCCCCCCGCGTCGCTTTGAACATGGCGCTCACAGTAGACACCGTGTGCTTGTAAATCCATGTCCGCGTCCTGGTTCACGTTTGGGCCTATGCGTGCATCATGACATAATGCCCGGAGCATTCAATACAACCAGCTCCCCTTAGATTCCTCAACACCTCTCTATACTTTCTACAACTATTTGTCCTTGCGGCACAGCCTTACGCGCCCTATCATAAAATCCCAACATCATCGCACATCCACCGTGTGCGTAAGCTGCGCTGAACTTGGGTGTGGAGAATGTGTCTGTCACGTCTCGCGAGAGCGGGGATTCGATCCACCAGTCGGCAGGCTCGAAGTTCACTGGGGCTTCCTTGGCCCTGGCTTTCGAACAGTCTGTGAAAGAGCCAGTGTTCATGTCTGAGTGGGAGTTTTCCATGGGCAAGGTTGGTTGTAGCTTGGAGGGACGTTGATCGGCGATGTTGGGAGAGTGCATAGGTGGTTGTAGGCATTCGACGAAGGAAAGTGTAATGGACGGCCACTGTGGAGACTTCGGGACGAATGTAGTGTATAGAGCGGTAGTGTCTTGTCAATGGCGTGGCTGTTTCTACTACAGTCTCTGGCCTTGTAGGGACGTATCTTTGACTCCCATAAGTTGTGTGTCCGGCACGACTCAACACGTCGTGCTACACAGCCGATACTCAACAAGACATGCTTCGAATTCCGTCTACCATGCACCCGCCTCCCCAACGCCACAGCTCCACGACCGACTTCCAAGCGACCGCTCCGCAGAACGACAAGAACGAGTGCCCACCCACCCAACAAAACTGCCCTCGTTTTCGACCACCCTCCGTCAATACTTAAGTGTTTTACTCATCGTAGTCTACACCTTCACTCGCCCATGGCGAAGACTTCGACCTCGGCTCCTTCCTCTTCCTCCTCCTCTCGGCCATTTTAAGCCCATGCGCTTGGCGCGTAAGAGCCGTCTCGTTGTAGAAGCCCGGGGCGTGGCGCGTGTTTCCGCGCGTCTTGTGAGGTTTGGAGGCTTGCTTCTTTTCACTGGGTTTCTTCGCACTAGAATTCTTCGAACTGGGCAGCTCTGCCTCCGATCCGGCTTTGCGCTTCATCGTGTCGTTGCAGATTGAAGACATTTAATGGACGCTGAGGGTTTAGTGGGGAGGTGTCTGTAGCTGTGGTGTGAGTTCGAGCTGTGTTGGTGGCGAGATATATAACGATAGCGACGGATAGAGAGACAAAGAAAGACATCGGAATGAATGAGTACGATGGAATCGTGTGGGAAGAGGTTCGTCAAGGGTAGACAATGGACTCTGTTCGATGTGAAGGCGTTCGAAGCTTGCAGAAGTCGTCATCCGTTGACTTTGTTCAGTCTGGATTTGTTGAAAGCCTGGTTTAAAGTGCTGAAACGTTTGTATAACAAATCAAAGAATCTGACCCCAAACGAACAGCGGTACCAGCCGCTGTGATGTGCGAATTAGCCAGATTACGGACGATCTCTCATACACAGACATCTGACAAATCAAATTACTGCTAACGGTCGTTGTATGGCAGGTACTCCCAGCCGCAATCGTTGTCGGTAGAGCTCGGCTTTAGCGCAGTGTAAGAGCGTGTCCTTTACTGCTCCTTTAGCTTCTTCTTCACGCCCAGCTCAACAGGCAACACTGTCGCGTTGAAAGCAGCCATCGTGAGGCCATACGGCGATCGGATGCGCGGCTCCCAACTGTCTGCGAACCGCTCTTCGGTGAGCATAGGCCTCAAGTCGTCAATACGACCACCAAAGATCGTGAGCATTGTAGACGAGCTGGCAAGTCTGTCAGCATGGTCCGGTCTCGAGATAAATATAAACCTTACTTCGCGCTCCCGAACATGTTGTGGAAGAGGCTCTCTGAGTAATGCGGGTTCTGAGCCCTTGCCTCGCTTCTTCGCTTCGCCAGCTGTTTACTCAGATCCTCCTTAGTCAAAATTAGCTCACCACGCTTCCCCCTCCCCGTTGCGGTACCGAGCAGCTCTTCTACAAGCAGCAAATCTGGCTTGCCCTGATCAGGGATTTGAGCAACATCTCGTCGGGTCAGGCTTGCGTCATGTTCGATAGCGTTGTGCTTGCTCAGCTCTGCGAGATCGAACTTGTCATTCCAATAGGAGCGGCCCAGGAAGTCGGCCGAGAATTTGGGTACGAAGAAGCAAAATGAGGGCGCAAAGTTGAACGTCTGTCGGACGGTGGTGTTTAGATCGCGAAATGTAATATTTTTACCATCGTGTGGGAGGATGCCATGATTAGCCCTGGAGGGACTTAGCTAATTCACATGGGATAATTACAGGAACGCACATTGCATTGAGCATTGGACATGCTGATCGAGAATCGCCTTCGTGCGGTGGTATGTACTCTGGCCATCTTCCTGCATGGCCTGGGACGCCTTCAGCGATAACCTTGTTGTGAGGATGAGCGGGAAGAATGAGGTTCGCTAGGAAGAGGCCAAGATCCCATGTCATGACAGACAGGTCGATAAATGGTTTGGTGAGCTTCTGTATGAAGCCCATTGTGGATTCGTGGGTGCAGGATGAGGGTAAGATGCTGTTTGTGACGAAAGGGTTTCGGACAGGTCCGTCGCGCTTTAAGCATAGGCAAGTGCGGTCCCTTAGAGATGCAGCCGCAACCACACTGCTTCACGACGATGCCTCTCTTGGCCTGGCTAGCGATCGTGATCGACTCCAGTCAGCACACAATGCGCTGTTCATGCACGTCGGAGACGATCGGTGACAAGTCATTGGTCGATGCCTTCCTCTACATGCGATCTCCACACTTGAAGTTCTCGATGATTTGCATATTGCGTCGCTCATGGGGATGTTGTGTAACCTCGTAGCGAATCGTTGAGTACTGATAGCGTTCCTATTGGCAGGCATCAGTCCCGGAGCACATGCTGAGGCAGTAATGGCGCGCTGCGATCGATTTGGCAAACTCGATATCTGTATTTTTATTACTCGTGGTCCACTGGATTGTCTGGTCCATTACATCTCTTGCTGGCCAAAGACAAGCTCTCGACGATGCAATTGCATTCTCAAAAGAGCATTTCGGACTTTCAGGACCCAACCAAGGGACTGGAAGACCATTCGTCGAATCACTACAAGCTGCACGTAGACACCGGATCTAGTTTGAAAGCGATACGTTGCTGCCGCTCCTGATCCAAACAGACCGTGAATGCCCCGATTGACCTTCTCATTTACACTCCACTGAGCGCACATCCGTAATCAGCAAGAAGCTTCCAAACTGCTCCCGTTCCTACAGAGAGCGGGTATCGCAGGCCTGGCGCTAGTCGCTCGTGCTGTTCCGACGCAAGAATGCGATGCCGCTCAACATTCACGACATTCCTTTGGGCGGGAAACTTGACACCTTCTTGTGTCCTTCTTTTGAGATCCTTGCGAACTTGAGAGTAGCAAGACTGGCCCATTTCCCGTCCCACTGCTTGAGCTTGTCGAGAACAGCTGCATCTTCGAGATCAGGGATCCAGAATCCGGCGGCGTACTCGTCCTGTTCGGTGGCCCGGGCTTGCTCCAGAAGAGTTTGGCGGGTGCTTGGTGGTCTTCCTGTACGGCGCTCTGCCTTCAGCTTGGCGATTTCCTCATCATCGCGGCCCAGGTAATCCTCAATCACGGCTTGGAGTTCCTTGACGTTTAGAGGTGAAATGTGCTCTGCGGTGTATGACTGAAAGGTTTTTACTCTGTTCACTGTACAACACTGTCAGCAAATTAATGAACTATGCCTTATGGTCGCACACGTACAGTAATGCCTATTCTCTTTCTCTCTCAATTTCGACAGACGGTTCAGTTTGTCATCGCGTGCACTCGCGCGCTGAAGGCGCTTTGTGTCTCGGCTGCCCTCGTGCAAGTTCGG
This sequence comes from Didymella exigua CBS 183.55, assembly GCF_010094145.1. NCBI lineage: Eukaryota > Fungi > Ascomycota > Dothideomycetes > Pleosporales > Didymellaceae > Didymella > Didymella exigua. The sequence continues at coordinate 184,669 of NW_022984822.1, forward strand.
ATTGCTGCCCTTCTTCTTGGCGATTGCCTTGTGTACTTTGCTTAACCGATCACTGACCATTGTGACTGCGTTTTGCGTTGGTGTTGTTCTCTGCTCTTGCCCGAACTTTTTCTGACGCCCGCCGGGGTTGGAAGGCGCTAGTTACGGCCGCTAACCGGATTATTCGATAGCGTAAGCGCGCATGTGGATCCCTTTCACGACGCGATGAATGCTCCACAACGTCGATAACTCCGTTATACAGGCGGCAAGGCTGTCCTGCTTGAGCCCGACCCCTCTCCTTGAACCAGGGTACTCTTCGGTAAGTTGGACAGGAGCCTCAGCGCCGTAATGGTTCTCATAGTATCGTTCTGAAAGCCTTTGTTTGGGCTTGACGCGTGAGGGGCAAATCATTGAAGATGGGCATCTCAGGTACGTCCCCTGCCAACCGCTCCTGGACCCAGGCTGATATTCACCAGGGCTGCTGCCGCTGCTGAAGTCCATTCACAAGCCATGCAATCTCAAGAAGTTTGCCGGCCAAACCATAGGCGTCGATGCCTACGGATGGCTACATCGAGGGACGGCTGCCTGTGCGATTGATCTGGCCCTAGAGAAGCCCACTACCAAGTACGTTCGCGGGATGTCGTCATATGACGATCAGCTCACCTCGTTGTAGATACATCGACTTCTGCATGAACCGCGTCCGCATGCTCATACACTTCGGAATTACCCCATACCTGATCTTCGATGGCGACAACCTGCCCAGCAAAGCCGGCACGGAGAAGGACCGGAGAGAAAGGAGGAAGGAAGGCAAACGACTGGGCTTGGAGCTGTTGAAGGTTGGCAAGACATCACAGGCGCAGTTGGAACTGCAGAAGGCTGTCGACGTCACACCGGACATGGCGCGCGCCTTTATCGAAGAACTTAAGATCATCAACGTCCAATACGTGGTTGCACCGTACGAAGCAGACTCGCAGATGGTGTACCTGGAGCGCAAGGGTGTGATCGATGGCATCTTGTCCGAAGATTCAGATCTGCTGGTCTTCGGCGCCAAGTGCCTACTCACTAAGCTCGACAAGTACGGCGATTGCATTGAAGTCAATCGCAATCATTTCACAGCTTGCCGCGAGATTAGCCTAGTAGGCTGGTCAGATGCCGAATTCAGACGAATGGCTATCCTCAGTGGGTGCGACTACCTGCCTGGCATTGGTGGGCTAGGACTGAAGACCGCTCACCGCATGCTTCGGAAGCATAAGACCGTGGATCGTCTCGTCAAAGCTGCACAATTCGACGGCAAGCTCAAGGTACCTAATGGCTTCATGACCGACTTTGACCAGGCAGAGAAGACCTTCCTGTACCAATGGGTATTCTGTCCAACTGAGAACCGACTGGTCAACTTGACGCCCCTTCCGGATGATGTCGACATCGCCGACATGCCCTATCTTGGCGAAGAAGTTGCAGCACACCTTGCAGCAGGAGTCGCGAAAGGCGATCTTTACCCACGTACCAAGTCACCTATCACGGTTGCCCCCAGGGCGACACCAAGGGGCAAGGTGTTTGGTGCATCACGAAGAACCTCAACGAATGTACAGACACCGGATCTGAAGGGGACTAAATCGATCGATTCCTTTTTCAAGCCGAGGCGTACGCCGTTGGCTGAGCTCGATCCAAACATCTTCACACCGTCGCCGAGTCAGCAAGTACTTCTTGAACAACAGAGGGAAAGCAACGGCTGGGCAGCAGTCCTTGCTCCTGGATCGCAATCAACACATAGGCCCTCCTTTCTCAGCACGACACCCCAGCCAATAAGACGACTCACATCTGAGCCTGGACGAAGGCGATCCGCACCACACCCGCCACCTAAGAGGCAACGACTTTGTTCTGACTCCGTACTCAACAATCCTTCCGCTGGAGGTGAGGGCATTGTACGGAGCCAATTTTTCGCATCAACTTTGCCTGAGCCGAGTCCCTCTACTCGCCCGACTAAGAGTGGCAGACGGGAGACGGACAACGGCTTCGAGCTGTACTCTGATGACTCATTGGGTGATGCTATGGCAAAAGTAGCAGATCTGGAAGAGTCAGCTTCACAATCGAAGAAGAAGCTGAGGATCTTCAGCGACACCCAAAGCGATTCGCAGTCTACTGCTACCTCAAGAACTTCCACAGCCGAGTCGCAAGACTCCACTGGAATCCTCACCCCTGCCACATCTTTCGGGAGCCCGGAGCCGGAGAGCGTCTTCAGTGCTGCGATATCGTCACAGATCCAGAATCTGCGGTCGAGGTTTACCTACAAGGAATCCGAGTCAAGCATCACGAGCTCAGCGAGCTCGAGAACAAGCCAAGTGCGCAGACGCAATACTGAAGCACGGACACCTTCAGCTCTGCCATTGGAGGTCTTTTTCACAAGTGCACAAGAGATCAAGGTCAAGACCGTCGTCCCAGGCACCCCATCTTCCGTAGACGAACAGCCTGACATAGAGGACTCGGCTTGGGCAACGCTCGAATCCGAGGTAGTCGTTCCCGCGTCCTCGCCACCATGCACACCAGCGAAGAGGCGACGTGCCTCACTGAAAGGCAGCGAGGACCTGATCGTCCACGACAGCGATGGCGAAAGCGTATGCTCGCCTCGCAAGCCTATGTTCAACCTCAACCGGTTTGCTTTCGCCGGTTAGGTTGCACTTGTCTTTGACTATACGAATTTGAGCGAGGACGAGCGTTACGTTTGATGGTTACGCATTTGATGATTGGACGTTGAATTCGGAGATATCGTTGTGGGCGAGCGTAGCATAGCGGCGTATTTCACAAGCCGATATCGATACCCGGATACTTTTCATTTCAACATTGTCACTATCACCATTCTAGAGTTGCTGTGCCGAGTCGTATTCCTGTGCCTCTGAGAGCACGGTCTCGTGGATCACCATTGTGGATGCCCCGGTTGAATCGTGAGCGAGGGCGCGTCGTTGCGCGTGGCGGTGACCTGTTGGTGGGATGTGGGGCGTTGCGGTCGAGTGACGCTCAATGTATTGGTAAGTTCTGTAGGTGGATGGCCCTGGAGGTAGTCGGTGCGTGTACAGTTGGTGTTTCAAATGAAATTGGCTTGTAATAAACGAGAAGCTCAGTGTGAGTTCCAACGAGCGTCGTCATACTGAGTGATGCTCGGCTGCAGTGTGGCTGAGTCGCAGATCAAGTATGCTTGGTATCGGGTTACGAGGCTGTGGTGAGAGCTGCGGTGTTGTCCACTGCCATCCTGGTGGTGGGACCGTGAGTTCACCTTATATCAACATAAGCCACTTAGAGCATCAGCGCAGCGGTCAAGACCCCTAGGAAACATGCGTCCTGCAGATGTCCCCGGTTTACGATGATCTCTTGGCTAGAGTTGCTTTATTGTGTTTTGTGGTTGCCTTGTAACTCCGCCTTGCCAAGGTTGCCACGTGCAGTCTCGTTCTTTCCTGCACCCGGTATTTACCTCAGATGGGCCGAGGGAAAAGCGGTCAGCTAGACACTGCTGTACATCACACTCACATGCGTCTTTCTTTCCAACAAACCCCATCATTTACCATCTTGTATTATTCTGTCACTAACAAGACTACGACATGCGGAATCCCTTTCGTTCAACAGCTCGCTCCGACGAGCATGCCTAGGAGACAGGCCGTCCTCGCGCTGCCGCCACCTTCACCGCGCCTTTCTCGCGTCTCTCAAACCGCGTCGGTTCTCCGACAGCCCCAGATAATCGGCAAGAGCGGCAACGCGATGAAGAAGACGCGCCTTTCTTTTACAATCCTAACGACTGGACGCACAAACGCGACCTCCACAATAATGCTGTCAGTCTCTTGAAGGCCAAGGACAAACACCAACGGCCACGACTTGTCGTCAGGAAGGTTCTCGAAGATGAAGATAGCGTCACCAACAAGAAGTCTCATGAGGTTCAGATGCTCAAAATCCTCCCGCGCCACAAAAGGATCGTCCATCCCCTTACATGGCTAACGAACTCATCTGGAATCGGTGAAACGATCTCTGAGTACTATCCCAACGGTGACGTGGATCAATGGTACAATCGCCACTATGGTTCCAAGAAGGCGGTCCCGGAGGATTTCATATGGCGTTTCTTCGTGCAGATGACACAAGCACTGGCGTTCATCCATGGAGACATTCCCCCAGATCATGCAGAGCCGGGTGTCATGGTTCACCGAGACATAAAACCGAAGAATGTTTTGGTCACGTACAACGACACCAAGTATCCCTCCTTTAAGTTGTGTGATTTCCAGCTTGCCATGGTCTGGACAACGGACAGTAGTGATAAGGAGAACTATATCGGAACATTTGAATGGCAGCCTCCGGAGAACCCGAAAATCAACACCAAAGCGGCTGATATCTGGTCGTTGGGTGCCTGCGTTCAATTTCTTGCGACTGGACAAGAACCATGGCGGGATGGTCGGCGGGATCGGGACCGTTGTTGGCAGGAGATACAGGCACACTTGGGGCGGTATGCAAGAGCGGAGCATTTCTTCTGGGCGCGACTTCCGAGACGAATAATCCCAATCGATTATGACCGGACACAACAGCTCGGCCTTTGCGCGACTGGCCAAATATACCCTCAATACAGTAGAGAGTTGTACGACTGGATGAGTGCTTGTATGGCGAAGGAGCGCGCGGACCGGCCGACAACAGCTGTGTTATTACAGGACATGCGCAATGTCGCGCGAGGAAGATTGAGCAAAAAGGCGTGGGACGACATGGAACTTTGACGTCCTAGACAGCATCCTTCCATATCCTTATGATATGTAGCTTCTCCCAACCAGCTTTCTTTCCGCTTGTGCCGACTGTCTCTGCTTGCCATCCAGATGCCCTGTCTCTTATCTGCTGTTTGACAGTGTCTGGCTTGTTCTGTGCACACAGCAGGACGTAACCTACCCCGCGCCCTTCACTCAATATGTCCGGGATCTGCTCCAGCATTCTGTTCGTCACCACCATTCCGTCCTCTCCACCAGCATATGACAGCTCCAGTAGGTACGAGTCCTGCTCGAAGCTGGGCTTTGTCTTACCCTCAGGCACGGCATTGAAGTCGGCATGGCGCGAGAAATCGGGCAGCTCGGCGGGTACGTATGGCGGGTTGAAGATGAAGACGTCGATGGAGTGCGCGCGGACTGAGGACGCCAGGTCGCCGTTTACGATATCCAGGAATACAGATCGGTCGGCCAGATGTTCTTTCTCCGTGATGGCTGTTGAGACTGTCTGTGAAGCTGCTTGACAGGCGAAGCTGTTGATGTCAGTGCCAAAAGTTAACACATCATGGCGACCAAAAATGCTGCGCGCATTTGCTGCGACAAAAGCCAGCACGACGCCTGAGCCGACTCCCACTTCGAGCACCAACGGCGGGGTACTCGACAGCGGGAAGCGCTCTGAGAGAAACGCTGACTCGGTCGGCGATGCTAGGGTGTCGAGCAGCAGGTACGAGTCCTCGGCCGGCTCGTACACGCGATCGAAGCAGACGTGCGAAGTCGAAGGCGTCGGCAGCATGTTGACGATTGCGGGAGTCCGGACTGATGCTCAAAAAAGATTGGCCAATGTGCTCTGGACCCTGACAGCGCTAGCCGAGGCTGAGGTCATCGAGCCTCTCGATCATCATGAATCCATCCCTTCGGTTTGGATCTTCCATCTTCGACATCTTTTGAACCACTAATTGATCAAAATGAGAATATACTCGCGACTACTGGCCACGGCCACAGATGCTGGCGCGTCCAAAGGGCCCTTTCGACCAGCTCCGGCTGCGTTACTGCCACCGATCCCACTGTACAGGACGATACTGAGAACACATCGAAAGAAACTACCTGTAGAACAGCGGTTGCTTGGCGACATGTATGTCAAAGCTGAGTTCAGGGCGCACAAGGACATCGACAATCCCGTCCAAATTGTAGGTCATACGCCACTACACGTGATTGGATAGCACAGTAACAGCAACACAGATTGGCTTCCTTTCAGAATGGCAAATGTATGCCCAGGCGATAGAAGGCGATACCTGGAAAGGAGAAAAGATGGACAAAGCCAAGATCGATAAAATGAGCGGTACGTGAATGCCCTACGGACAAAGCAAACCCTCACTGACGACCTGTAGACCAACAAATCGGTCAGCTGTACGAGCTTATGCAGCAGATCAAGAAGCAAGAAGCTGAAGAGGCCGAGGCCGAGGAAGCCGAAGTCGTGGTTCCCCTCGATGGCCCAAAGAAGTCCGATCAGTGATCATTGACGGTGAACAGTGATGCCCCTTCACAGATCAACGACGAACGACCGAGGCCTCGCATCCAGCATATGCAGGCAAACAAGTTCGCAGACGCTTTCACAGCAGCCTCGAGATGTACTATATATGTTCAGCGAATATCAAGACTTACACCGACATCCTCTCCGTCCACCCTGATCAGCACCTGTCTACCTCGGCGACTCGCCGTCTTCGTGCTACCCACTTCGATTTCTCGTGTATTCTCGAAGCCGGCCAAGTCAGACGAGCACCTCCCACCTTCAAGATGTGTGGCTGTACCCTTTACGACTCTCCTACATGTGGCCACTCCTGGATCTCCATGTCCCAACCCTGCGGCTTCCTCTCGGACCTCCTGAGCTGTCCTAACCGGCAAACCTACCAAACCTTAATCGCACCTCCGTTTACCTGCCCGCAGTGCAACAGCGGCTTCGCAGACCGCGAGACCATCGAGATGGTGCAAGGACCGTGGGGTTGCAACCAGTTGATCCGTAGTCACATTGGCGGAAGTAACGCCATTCCTGGCTCTTGGGGCAATGTACCGTTGGCGACGACTAACTGGGGTGCTGGGAAGGGTATCGGACTGAGTATGGGTTTGAGTATGCCAATGACGTCGAATCGAGCGGTGGTGCCGGTCAACGGGTTTGGTAACTGCTATGGGTACGACCATCGACTTACTGGACCGTATGGCTCGCAACCAGCGATCTGTGGTGGGTACGACTCCTTTGGCAACGGCATGGTTGTGGATGATGGATTCGTTGACGACTTTGGCTATGTATACGACGGCCGAAGACGAAGAAAGCACAGCAGCAGGTCGAAGTACGTCTATCGTCACTCGTCGAAGCCGGCAACCAACTGCACGGTCATGTAGCCGTCGATCGTTTGCTGAGTGTTTTGGAAGAAATACCTCCTTGGCCACTACTCTGATTACCTCCAAGCTGAACAGAGAGCCTAGGGCTTTACAGCACTGTACATTCTTCGCGCCTCTCCTTCTTTCGCATGACTTTCAAAGCAAATACCTTGTCAAAGTACCGTCATACACCCTTGCATATCGGTCACGTTCTCAAGATCAATATGCGTATCACCCTGAGAACCAATCAGATGCACCTCGGCCCCTGCCGCAATGACCGCCAGCCCCGCTACTGGCGAAGCTTGCAAGCTCTCCCTCCTTCGCGCCGCTCGGTCAGTCTTCACTGGCGCGCTCCGGCTCTGACGCCACTCACGCAGCCCCCAACCTTCAACTTATCCTCACGACTACGTCGCAAGCACATAGCAACACCTGTTCACTCACGGGCATCAGGCAGCAGCGGGGTACTTCAGGCCAACACCACCGCATAAGCTCCAAACAAGCTCCGCGCACCACGTCACTCGCCCTCTACCTTACACACACACGCCGACAACATGGCGGGCAGTTTCCTCGAAGACCTCTGGGAGTCTATCTTCACCCCAGGTCCCACACCGACCCTCCTTATCGCGACCAACGCCTCCTTCGCTGCCCTCCAGCTTCTCTTCTTCGCGCTCTTTATTGGCACCTACAGTATCCACTTCGTAATCCTGTCCTTCCTCACTGGCGGCCTCTGGTACGGCATCAACTGGTTCGCGAAGGAGATAAGCATAGCGCAGAAGGCAGAAGAGGAGGCTAAGCGCATTCGCGCTGAGAGGCGCGGGAGTGAGAAGGACGCAGCTGGCGACGGAGACCAAGCAGACATCGACACAGGGGATGACACGGAAGTCGACGCAAAGGAGGAGGTGCAGAAGCAGACTGACGGGCTAGCAAAGAAGGAGAAGCGTGCCAGGCCCGAGACCCAGAGCACCGTGTTTGTAGACAGGCCCGAGAGGGAGCAGACACCCCGGGCTACTGCGAGCGCCTCCGGTGGTGGACCTGCTGGAGCAAGCACAACTGGCGCGTCGACTAGGCTTGCGCCGCTGGTGGACGGTGCGATGAAGCAGCGGAAGGGCGGGCTTGGAGAGAGCACGGGGGATTTGAGTACAGATAGCGAGTGGGACAAGCTTTCCGAGGACTCGGAGGGGCGATAGGATATCTGCGAACGATTTTCTATGTTGTTGTTCTACTCGATCGGCTCTGAGCTCCATGGTTATCAAAGCCCGTACGCAACCCTGCATTTCACGTGCACACGCGCTTGCTCTTCGTGACCATGGTGTATCCTCCGGAAATCCCCTCACGGTTGCTAGAGCAGACAAACTAAGCCAGACTGCCCATATCACCATCGAACAAGTGCGAGTCACATGCGCTGAGCATCCAACGTGCGAAGGCTCCGTTTTGGCGCCCAAGCTACGTCAGCCCCACAATTGACCGCCGGCGCCCATCACAGTGCACTGGGCGATGTCTTAATAAGACGCCAGGCACCAACAAACGTACCGCACCGGACAGATGAAGACGTGTAATCCCACAACATACCGGTAGCGGCCAGGGAATCTCTACAACGATTCTCCCGTCTCTCCACCGCCGCTCCCTCAGCACGATTACACATCCTACAATGTCCTCCCGCAATGCGCCCAGCGTGGCCGACCTGGCTGCGCAGGCCAACAACTACACATACAATGCGCACATACCGCTGGCAAACTGGCTGCGAACGGCGAACACCATGCAGAAGGAGGTGTGTTGCATGAGCCAGTACAATGGCCTGGAGCTGACGTATGCAGGCGCAAGTCTATGAGATCGAGGGTAACGAGGCGCAAACTTACCTCCTTCTGTGTCGCCACGCCGGCCTTGTGCTGGATCATCTGATAGAGCACCCTGACCGCAAGAAGCCGGAGAACCGAAAAGCGCTCAACGCTGCAACCAAGACTGTCCAAAGCGACCTTCAGAGGATGGAGGAGCTCCGGCCGCGGATAGAGAGGCGACATGAGGAGTACGAGGACAGGAAGAGGCGACAGCAGGATGCTTTGAAGGCATTGCAGGGCAAGCACGCGAAGAGCTTGCCACATGAGTCGGACGCACTCTCGATACAAGACCGGACGTCCCGGAGAATATCGTACGGGGAGAGACCGGCGCTAGACGCGCGGAACCTGGACAACCACTCGTTGGCAGCGAGGCTGGCGCAGAGAGAAGTGCGGCGGCGAGATACACAGCGCATGAGTGTCCGGCAGGCTGGCGTGTCGGAAGAGGAGGAGCAAGAGAGGAGGACTGGTGGCATCTGGGGGACTTGGGACGATGAATATGCGCGGCAAGTTCGGCCTGGGGATGATTTGTCCAGTCAGATTCAAGAGGTCGCGCGCTTGCAGAGAGACGGCCAGCGCATGTCGTACTCCCAGGTACGTCTCGCCTTCAAGTACGATGAGCACGCACCGCTGACCCTTACAGCGCCCACCCTCGCAAACTTCCACGTCAGTATACAACTACCCATCCGTACCACATACCTCCGCGCAGGATCAATGGTCAGATTCCAGCACGCAGGGTTCCTCTCTACCTGCTCGTCCACCAAAAGAGCAAATCTGGAGATCCTCCGGCGCGCCCTCAATCCCACCACCTCTCCCACCGAAATCCTCCACACCAACACATCCAAGTCTCTACGATCGGCCCTACCCGCCTCCAGTACCCGGAAAGTACGCCTCCGACGCACCGCCCATACCAGGAAAATACACCACCGAGCGGCCCCCCACACCCTCCAACGAACTTGACGACTTCACCTTCCAGCCTAGCGCCTTCCTCGAAAACGGCGACCCTTTGCGGCCCGTCTTTCTCCCCTCCCAACTACGCTCTCAATTTCTCGGCAGCGCATCCACAAACACGCGCCTAAACCTAGAGACGTGCGGCATGCTGTGCGGCATTCTGAAGAACAATGCCCTGTTCATAACGCGGCTAATCATTCCCGAGCAGACAAGCACAAGCGATACCTGCGAGACCCTGAACGAGGAAGAGCTATTCGACTACTGCGACAAGGAAAATCTGCTGGTCGTGGGCTGGATACACACACATCCCACGCAGACGTGTTTCATGAGCAGTAGGGATCTGCACACACACGTCGGCTATCAGGTCATGATGGCCGAGAGCATTGCAATCGTCTGCGCGCCGTCGAAACAGCCCAGCTGGGGCTGCTTTCGGCTTACGGATCCGCCGGGGAAGCAGGCGATACTGAGCTGCTCCAAGCCCGGCATTTTCCATCCGCATGATGTGGATAATATTTATACGGAGGCGCTGAAGCCGGGCCATGTCGTGGAGCTGCAGAACGCGCCACTGGAGATTGTGGATTTGCGGCCGAAGAAGAGCTTTACATAGGTCAGGAGTGTCTTTGTTAGTTGCATAGCATAGCGTCAGGCGTCGAGTCTTATGAGCTCTTCTATGTGAAGAGAGTTTGGATGGACGATCATGTCTACTATCTAGATCTGTCATAGGATGCCGTGCTAGATCTATCATAGATATCATAAGTCATATCGCGGCCCCCTTCTCGCACCCACCACTAACGGCATTCCTACTTATCAGCCATCTCCTCCTCCACCCACGCCCGCCACGCCTTCCACTCGCCATACTCCAAGCTCACCTTCTTCCCCTGGTACCGCACAACCTTCAACCCCACCTTCTGCCAGTCGTCCTTCCGCCCGCTCCACCCCGCCTTACGCATCAGACTCACCAGCGTCTCTTCCTTGGTCCAGCCTTGCTCCCGCGCTACGTCCGGGAGGTATGTCGCCCCATACCGCCGCCCGTGGTGCGTCCATGAGATGCGCAGCCCGTGGGTGCCGATGTCCCACGCCAGAGGGTCGGCGTTGGGCGTGGGTTCAAAGTCGGTGAGAAGGGTTACGGCGGCCTGCAGCGAGGGGAGTTCGCGCGCAGTGACGGGCGCGAAGCGCGTGTCGTCGAATGCACTGGGGCGCAGTCAGAATCCTGGCACACATGTCTGCTATTGAATCTGGGCTAGCACAGAAGCAGCGCAGGGAACGCACCTCGTCAACGCATAGCTCTCCAACCCCTCTTCCAGGTCTAGCGGCTCAAACGTGCCAATGCAGCCCCGCAGTCGCTTCTCCCCGCTGCGGCTCACCGTGTTCCATGTCACGAACAGCGGGTGGTCTTCCTGCGCGCCTTCGTTCTGCAGCGCTGTGCCCAGCGATGTCACGCTTGTGTCGGCGCTGCTGGCGGAGCTTGTGCCACTGGGCGTGGATGCTGCGCCGGACGAGCTGCCGCTGGAGGGTGAGAGCAGCCGTGATACCGCGGCGGGTTTGGCGGGCGAGTCGACGTCGGTTCCAGCCGTGGTGGCTGAGCCGTGGTACTTCTTCCATAGTGCTTCGGTTTGGCGCAGGGAGAGCGCGGGGCGCTTTTCGAGGGACGCGGCGAGGCTCTCGAAGCAGTATGCGCAGTGGGCCTCTGTCGCCATTTTGTCCTAGAAGTGGACCCGGATTGGATTCAATGGGGTTCGAAGGCTTCAGCTGCAGTTTGAAGGACGATAGATTCGTGGTCAAGAACGAGGAGGCCCAGTGAGAGTGTATTTCGTAAAGATGAAATTGGCTGTTGCAGAGAGCCAGTCAGGACTGCCGTGTGCTTGTTAAACAAACTAAAGCAAGGCGGTGCAGGCGACTTCCGGATGGCTTCGGCAGTCTTTTCTAGGATCTCTCCGCGGTGAACGGTACAAGAGCGTGAGATCACTTGTCGGAAATCTTGACATATGCGTGGAGCTCTTGTATCGTCTGCGGAGAGAGGTGAGTACGCGTGGTGTTGCGGTTAGGAAGCGTACCCCGCTGGTCAAAGCCATCTCCACAGGTGAGGGGCGGCTATCTGCACGACGTCACATGAGCAATGTGATATCGGAACTCGCACCTGAGACTGATTTTACTGATTGTATTGGTCTATGTGCATGAAATGAATGCATCGAAACACTGTCGAGTTATCGTATGGCGATGCCGCATCCTAGCCAACCAAGGGTGAGGCTGCAACACTGCACTGTTAGTAGAAGGTATGTAACCCCAACTTCATGCACACTCGCTCTACAGGGTAAAGAACGGTGTGTTTGGTAATGTTGGGGTCTTTGATCTTGGCACGATAAGATATTCCTTCAGCAGGTCGAGCATGGGAAAGCTCTGTTGCTGTACACACTAATGCCTGACGTCTCGAGGTTTGACCCTCCTCTCCCCAATCACTTACTGAATTAGACAAAATGAATGCTCGCACGCATCACGCGCAATTGATCGGGACCGACCATGACTTTTCGACTTTTTCATTGTCGCATCTCAGTGCCTATGGTGTGGAACCCCGTCCACCCGTCTGGGGCTCGTTGCCGCCAGAGAAAGTCCGAATGCCATTGACGCTGACCAGAAGTCTCATGAGGAATCGATAACCGCCCTGTGTCTCGCTCGTTCGTGATCGTTCGTCGCTTAAGCAGCATCGCGCTTGCCCTCCTTGACCTCCTTCTGTGTAGGGGTTAGCTGGCCATGTCCGTCTCGATCTGGGAGCTGTTGGTGAGACGCACCAGGGCACGCATGGTGCCGTGCAGAGCATGCCTATGGTTGCGGCGGAACTTGGGGTCGGTGCCCTTGAGCGAAGGGTAACGGTGAGTCTTGGGCTTCTTGATACTGCAGTCCATCACGTCAGCGTGCTACCCCTCATCCACTGTGCGCAGCGGTGTATGCTTGGAGCGGGTGCGATCGATGTCGGTTCATGTGCGCTCGCGGTATGGAGTTTGCGTACCCGTTCCTGTGGTTCTTCTTCGACTGGTTGTGCTGGGACGAGTTCTTTGACTCTGCACTGCTGTTAGCAGCGCTCTTCGCCTTCCGTAGAGCTTTCCAACGTACTGGCCATGGCGACTGATTTCGAGACGTGTGAATTTGTCGTGGAGTCAGATCAAAGCTGACCCTGTGTTGAATTCGCCCGGGCGGTGCGTTCGCTTGTGCCGGACTTGGCGCGCTAAGCCGCTTAGGGGCGACGTGGAGCAACATCAACCCCAACTTACCCATTGCAGCAGTACATAATGCGCGATTGGCTATGCAGATTGTATTATTCGCTATCGTGTATTCGTTTCAGCATTCAGGTTGGTTTGTTGACTCCGCGCCGAAGTCGCAGATCGCACGCTTTCTTGGTCCATTCCCAGCTACTTCTTGTAAACGCTCACATCGGTCTTGCGTGATGATAAAAACACAAGAGAGCTTTAGTTCTCCCTGGACTGCTTAAATTCCATCGCATCCTGTCCAGCCTGCTGCTGACGCATGCGCTCGCGGATGACATCCTGCGCTGTCGATGACTGGCCAGGGCCTGGTATGCGGTTCGCTGAGTCGCCCTCATCGAAAGTCATACCGTTAATCACACGGGCCTGCTGTCGCTGCTGCTCAGCGCTCGACGTAGTTTGTGCAGTACCTGAGCTGGCAACACTCGCGCCTGTCAAAGGGCTGGCAGTACCCTGCTCCCTGAGGTAGCCAGGTACTGCACTTGCCTTGCCAACAGCAGGGCTACCGAGCTGGCTGAGTTGCCTTGCCGGCGTCCTGGCTCCCTCTCCAAACCCAACAAGAGAGGCCTCGTCACTGAATCCGCCTACGCTGGATGTCTCCTCGTTCTGGTCCTCGCTCATTCGGTCAGGCTCATTGACACCCGCATCGCTACCGCTTGCCCAGGTCGTGCGACCACCTACGCTACCGGTGGCAGACGCACTGCCAACAGTGCTCCTTTCGCGGAACATCTGCGGCTGGTTGTTCGAGTCAAAGTAGCCAGGTGGAGGGTTGGCAGCGCTTCCTGGGCCGAGGCCTTGGGTGTTGCGGCCGCTGACGCCAATGCGCTCGAGACCCGCCAGACGCGAGATGCGATCCGCTCGCTCAGCGTCAGCAGGTTGGTGGTGGTGAGGGAAGTGCCCGCGGTGTCCGTCCTTGATGGCCACTGTGGACAACTCTGACATGGTCGTGGTAGCTGAATTCGGTGTGCCCCTGATCGTGTTAGTACCCATGCTTGAACAACATACATGCTACTTACGGGATATCGCTAGGGGTAGCTGGATCCGCCGGCGGCGGCGGCAGGTTGATCAAAGTGGGCGCTTTTGATGTCATCGTGAAGGTGTTGTGTATTTGTTGTTTTGGTAGAGGGTCGATAAAGCTGGAATGGTTGCAGTGCAGCTCGCGATGCAAGGTAGGGAGCTAGAACTGCCCTGGAGAGATGACGTCGCTGCGGGGCAGGAGCTACACACGCGAGCCGTGTAATGTTGGTACAACGGTCGTACTGATCGTCAGGGGCGAGTTGGAACATGCACAATTCAGCTCACAACGCAGCCCTCTGTTCAAGCTATGTAGATGAGGCACGATGCTGTGCATCATGAAAGTGGAGGTGCGCTGCTGCGCGCTGTTCACTGGTGGGACACAGGGTCCACGCTAACTGGAGCCTCAACTGCTCCTTGTCTCACTCCAACATCGCCGGCATCTACAACAAAGTCTCTGGCAGTGTCTTCCACTTGTGTCTCTGCACCCAATGTTCTATCAAATCTTGCCGTTGCGCAACGTCATCTTGCGTCAACATGCGATCTCTGATGTGTTTCTCCAGCTGTGACAGCTGTTGCGCGCAAGAAGCTGAGAGAAGGAAATCCCCATCTTTGCAGGCAATTGGGAGCGAAGTTGAAGAGCACGGGTCAATACACCATAGAGCTCAAGTCTCGCCACACACCGTTCAGTCAGATGTGATTTGTTGATGTAATTCGCAGCAACCAGGCAACAGTCAGTAATCACGACCTCAGGCAGCAACTTTCTGTAAGGCCTGACTCGAAGCAGCGGATTGAAAATTGTCGAATAACCTGCCACAATACTCTATCAAACCCACTCAAACTTGATTGTACATCGTTCCGCAATGTCAGCCAAAACCTACACCGGCCCCTCGGTCCCAGACATGGTCCGCGACAAGACACTCGCAGCCAACATCATCAAATTCCACAACCACCCCACCAGTGACAGTATACTTGACGGGGAGAATCTCAGTCTACTGCAACGGTTCGTTGAGGAACCGAGCAAGCGCGAGCAAGTTTTGAGAGATGAGGGGATCGAGCCTGAAGAGTCACTGAAGGGAAAGCAGGCCAGTCTGGTGGCGTATGCGGTCTGGGCACATGGAAGAGAGGAAATGAATGGTGGTATCTTGAAGGAGGAGGATTTGGAGTTGTTGAGGTTGTGGTTTGAGATGAGGAAAGATGGGGAATAGACGCGAACTGGACGGCTCAGGACGGAAAATTTGACTGTGGGTGCTTGTTGATGAGGAATACTGGAGGTATTAGACGCATGCTTGCAGAGCTCATGGAAGTTGCAGCATCTTCTGGCGTCTACCTTCGTGCGTATCGACCCGAATGGGCGAAGCGTCGCCAGCTTGCAGTCTTCCAATTCTTACTGAGAAAGTGTTGGATCTTCGATGGCGTTGTACATCGTCATGTTCATTGACCACAATTCAGAGAAAAAAGCTGCGATCTTTCTGATAGCTGCAGATGACTCGTACGTTGTTAAGATATACTACCAGGAAGTTCGAAACGAAGGGGAAGTCTTCTAGCTTTGCGGACAAACCTCGATGGGCAGTTTGACCGAGGTTTACCTTCTACCCCACTACTCGAGTGAAAACTTTTACGGCCATACCAACTAAGCCTCACATCTCATTATCCAGGATGAAGATTACCCTGAAGGGACGCATCACGCCCTCGAACACGCAATGCCTTTAATTACTTGTAAAATAAACATTATAAATAATCTGCCTTCCATGCAAGCACAGCAAGCCCGGCTGGCACAATCGGTAGCGCGTGAGACTCTTAATCTCAAGGTTGAGGGTTCGAGCCCCTCGTCGGGCTACATGTTTTTGTCAAGCAAGTGCGTCGATCGGTCAAGTAGTTGTCGAAATATCTTAAATTTTGTTCCAGGGGTGGTGCTGTTGGTTAAGAATCCGGAGCGTACACTAGCGCCGGCACTAGCGATCTGGAGCCGAGCATGATCGTGCCTTCCTTTCGAGGTGACTTCATCGTCACCCTTGCAATCGCTACCTTTTTGACTGTCTGGTGATACAGGAATGCCATCGCACGCTAGCTGCGACCTGCGAACTTGCGAAGCGGTCACGACGCGTTCAAGTGCTGCATGATCTTGCTGCCCCACCAAAACACTGCATCTATCGCGCAGCAATGTCGGCGCATTCGTACTCGATCAGTTGATGGTACTGCATATGCTCGGCAGTCAACCTACCGTAGACAGTCACCTCCTGAGGATCCAAAGGACTCAATAGGTCGACACAGTAGCCTTGCTGAGCGCAAGCCGTCACTTCGATCTCGCCCTTGCTGACTTTCTTAGTGTCGCGGGCGCTGCTGACGGAGTGAGCCTCTCCTATTGTCAAAAAGATCCAGATACGTACTTGAGGTCTCGAAAATGGTGGATTCTCACCGATTGTTTGCATAAGATCTGTAGATTAACAGGGCTTCTGAAGGCTACAATTAGATGCTTCGCTGCGAATAGCTTTCCCCGCGACATGAGGGTGAACCCGTTCAGGAACAGTATGTCTTCTACTCATTGACCGCGACTGCCATTCTCCTCGCTATCCTAATCACGTCCTTTCGCCCAACTCATCTGTACACGTAGACTCTACAGCACACCTCACTACCACTGTTACGGCCAAGATCGCGAAGGCCGAGACGACCTGCTGTGCAGCTCTTTGTTGGGTAGAGGCGACATGAAGGGTCAAGAGAACGGCACAGCGGCTTGCACATCTACTTTTCAACCCACTTGGCTTGGTGTGCAGTTGCTTCGCATAGCTCGATGTTAAATCTATTGCGTTAAGTCATCATAGCTGGCGATGATCGTGTTTCAGTGCCGTTAAGCGCAGCGAGCAACTTACAGAATCCTCATTCCGTGAGAATACGGCCAGTGATGCATGGCTTTTATGATTGTATTATAGGATGGGACTATCGTCTAGTGACATGCAGTTCTCATGGAAGGAGAGTCGGTGCAGACCATGTGATATAGGAACTGAGACAGGTAGGATGTCGCGGTTTGGGGTCTCCTGCACTGACGCTCTGTCGCACCTCACTATTCTTGCACTGGCGCTGTTTACAGCCTCCTGACTACATGTGCTGTTTGTAGCGTCATACAACACAACTCCAGTACAATCTTTCAATTCTATGCGCACTGCATACTCACTGCGACATAGGAGCAATGCCAGCGAGACTTCCAAACGTCACCTAACTCACCTCACCGTTCTTCATCAGCACCCTTGCAAATCCACCGCACCTACTGCAGTGGCGAGTAAGAAGGCGAAGAGCAAGCGCAAGAAGCCGGAGGAGGGTAGCAGCAAGCAGATGGTCATGGTGATCGCTGAAGATCGCATCGAGATCACGGCGCAAGGGAAGCTGAAACCAAAGACGCGAGGTTGTGTCAGGGAGGCAAGGGCCTGAAGAGCCAAAGGCATTCCTCAAAGCAGAGAGTAAAGAATGCTAATGCTCCCGCTGATCAGCCGCCTCAGCATTACAACACACAGCGGAGTGCCCGCGAGTTAAAAAAGAGCTGGACGACGGTAGCCAACAGGAGATTACACGTCGTGTGGAGGCAGTCGTGCAACGGGGCTCCAGCATCAAGAGCAAGAAGATCCACAACTTGAAGTGGCTATCAAAAAAGGCGAGGCAGAATGTAAGGATGAGAGAACCTTACCTTCAGAGGATACTATTCAGGCGCTACCCGAGATTCTGCAGGGTGATGTGCGGCGATACAATGCGACCTCAAACCAAGTTCAAGAATCATGGCAAAACGTGGACGAAGGTCTCAACGACAGAGTGACATCGTCCTACTTCCAACGCCGAGTCTTAAGACCCGGGAGAACATGTGTCTGCTAGGCGGTTATCGTATCGTCCAGGGCTCTGCAATTTTTCACAAGGACACAAACTCCATGCTGCAGTAGTCATGAGCCCTGGAATGTCCTCGCCCGCCCTCCGCCATGAAGTCTCCCCTATGTATACTTACATCCTGACCCGCCATGCAGACAGGTACGCTGACATGGAGAGTTCCAGTAGCGGCGCCAAAACGACGCCATTATGTCGGGGAAACTTTGACAGTAGTAATATTCTCGTCTGATGAGAATATCTCTCAGTAGTGGGGTCGACCCAGTCCTCGAATCGTCGTTGTAGATCATTGAATCTGGTTTGAGCACAGTCATTCTACGCGACCGGAGTAACCAGGCTACTTTGTCCCGGCATAGTACTATGCAGATGTCGAAGAGGAGGAGTCTGGAGGTAGTCAAGAGAATAGCCCAGCCGGCGGTCTTAGTGACAATGTCGGGCTCAAGTAGCCTCATGACCACATTGTCCTCGCCCTTAGCCAGGTCTTTATCAAATTGAGGTTGGGTTGATCAAACTGACGATATCTAGCGAAGGATTACGAGGGCGTTAAGATTGCCAAACGGACACACTGCAATGCGAATCAGCGGCAGAGTTTCGCTAAGTAAGAGTGGCGGCCAGATCGGGCTGGACAAGCTGCTGTCGTCACAGATATGAAGCAATTCAATTATTGTACCATTACAGGCGCACATCTCAGGTTTAGTGCCCTGACTAGACAGTTCAACTAAGATTTTGCATTATCAACTTTTGCAAGATCTCCTCATGCTGTCGTCAAATACAGCGATATAAAGGAGAGGGAAGGATAAGCGTATTGATAGTGCCCAAAGCCGCATTGCATGGCTGCAGCTTGAGTATGTTTGCCAAATAAGTCTCACGTAATGTACGTCACATCACTCGTCATTGACAATAAAATTATTCGTTGATGTCTTATTCCATTGATCGTTGGTTGACATCGATCATGCTAGATATGCTCTTCATCCTACATAAACAAGGAGTATCACACCATCCATCGTAAAACCAAACAGCGTGAGAAGTTCAATATTCGGTCCATTCCAACCGATACACATCCATTTTGTTGAAAACGCCGTCGTACGCCATGCCATTACAATAAGAGCTTAAGCAAGTCGATACGCGACAGGCTTAAATGGGGAGAGGGAAAGTGACGGCCCAGGCGGCAATCTCCTTCTTCAGGCTGTTGATCTCCTCGACCTCGCCAGAGGTAACCTTGGTCTTGAAGTCCTTGAGCTTGTTGGCCTCCTTGGGGAGCTCGGACTGGATCTTCTTGCACATCTTGATGACCTGGTCGATATAGTGGGCGATCTTCTCGAAGTCCTTCTCACCGAGACCACGCGAGGTCATGGCAGGAGCACCGATACGGATACCCATGGGGGTAAGAGCGGACTTGTCACCGGGGGTAGTGTTCTTGTTGCAGGCAATGTTGACCTGCTCAAGGACAGCCTCGACACGGGCACCGTCCAAGTTCCACTGCTTCAGGTCGATCAGGACCATGTGGTTGTCGGTGCCGTCAGTGACGAGCTTGAAGCCAAGCTCTGTGAAGGTGTTCTCAAGCTGCTTGGCGTTCTTGATGACCTGCTGCTGGTAGAGCTTGAAGTCCTCAGTCTGGGCCTGCTTCAGGGCAACGGCGAGCGCAGTAATGGTGTGGTTGTGAGGTCCACCCTGATGACCGGGGAAGACAGAGAAGTTAATGGGACCCTCAAGGTCGTACAGAGTGTCCTTGCCGGTCTTGGTATCGGTCTTGCGGACGCCCTTGCGGAAGAAGATCATGGCACCACGGGGACCACGGAGCGACTTGTGGGTAGTGGTGGTGACAATATCGCAGTAGGGGAAGGGCGACTTGTTGACGCCAGCGGCAACGAGACCAGAGATGTGAGCCATGTCCATCATGAGGTAGCAGCCGACCTTGTCGGCGATCTCACGCATGCGGGCGTAGTCGATCTCACGGCAGTAGGCGGAAGTACCGGCGACAAGGACCTTGGGGCGGTACATCAGGGCGTTCTGTTCGAGCTGGTCGTAGTCAATGAGACCAGTATCGAGGTTGACGCGGTAAGGGAAGGTCTCGAAGTATGTGGAAACAGCGGAGATCTTCCTCTGGGGGGTCTGGTAGCCGTGGGACAAGTGACCACCGTGGGGCAGGTCGAGACCCATGAGGCGGTCGTGAGGCCTCATAATGGCCTGGTAGACCTGGAGATTGGCTGGAGATCCAGACAAGCACTGAACGTTAACACCCCACTTCTCGTTGTCGAGACCAAAAGCCTCCAGGGCACGCTTCTGGCAGAGAAGCTCGATAGCGTCGATGTGCTCGTTACCGCCGTAGTAGCGGGCTCCGGGGTAACCCTCGGAATACTTGTTCGACATGGGTGAACCAAGCGCGTCAAAGACGGCGCGGGATGTGACATTCTCGGAGGCAATGAGGAGGATGGACTCGCGCTGGCGCTGGATCTCGCGTTCCTGTGCAGTGTAAGCAGCTGCACACACACCAAACAAAAGCTGTGCTCACCATAATCTGAGCGACCTCTTGGTCAGTGTCCACCAGGGACTTCTCCATGAGCTGTCATGAGTCAGTATCATCCATTGTCCATCAGGTGCGGGGAAACATACGTCCTGATGGGACTTGGGGAGCGCGTAGTTGGACATGATGGATCAATTGATGGTGAGAGAATGAACAGGGCAGAAGGGGGGTGAGGAGAGATGAAGAGACAGGGTGAGAGGTTTTAAGCTCTTGTCAGAGTACTGCATGGATAAAACCTCGTGCCACGCGCCGCCGCGCCTTCAACTTTTTTGCGCCTGTTGCGAGGGGCACATCACGAGCTAGCCTCAGCTAGGGAAGGCGGCCCGCTTCACCTGCATGCAGACCAGCCG
Organism: Didymella exigua CBS 183.55; assembly: GCF_010094145.1. Classification (NCBI taxonomy): domain Eukaryota; kingdom Fungi; phylum Ascomycota; class Dothideomycetes; order Pleosporales; family Didymellaceae; genus Didymella; species Didymella exigua. The sequence goes on from NW_022984822.1 coordinate 205,540, forward strand.
GTCATCGGACTCCGATTTCTCAGTAGACATGGCCTGAACTTCGTCCTTCTTGCGTGCGTAAAGCCTCAATGGGACTGTCGCTGTCATCGCAGAAGCTTGGTGCGTTGCTTTCCTGTTTGAGGTGCAAGGCTTCAGCGCGTATGCGGCTTCACTGTCAAGGGACTTCCCCGCATTTTGGACGCGAGGATTTCTCGGGTACATCGATGACTTCACTACAGCTTACGTTGAGAGAAGTTTCGAAACGAGAAGTAAAGTTGATCGTTCCGTATGACGTTTCGATTCTTGTTGTCGTTTACTACATAAATACAGTCCATCAATCGTTCCGTCAGTCGTCCAACCATCTGATCTTACGAGCCAAAGCTCGGTGCAAAAGTCCGCCCAACGCCAGATATGCAAGTAGGTCGTCTGGACAGCAGCAGTCAGCCGCGTCGCCTCGCCTCGCCAAAAAGGGTATGTAGTCGAAAGCCAAGTACGCTCGGCAAAATACAATGCGAACAACAATCGTCCTCTAGAAATATTACTCCTCTATCCTATCATCCACGTCACCATGGCCGCTAGTCGTCGGTCAGACGGTCGAGGACAACGATACTGATGATCATGACAAGCAACCCAATGGTTACTATGATGAACAGTACGAAGCCGAACCAACCTAGGACCATGGCTGATGTTCCAACGCCAGATTTGACACTCCCGTTCCCTAAGTCTTGCGCTATGGTTGCTGCAGCGACGGAGGCGGTATGTTGCCATAAGACGGAGACCAAGACGAATATGGACGAGACGAAGATGAGTGCGAGAGCGACCTGCGATACGGGTCTCGAGGGGAAGGGCTTGACATCGACATCAGAGCCTGTGCGCTCGTCGCGCTCCTCGTGCCACCCAGGAAAGGTCGCGAGCAGAACGAAGGTGAAGAAGGCAAGGATGATGGCCACGATGAGCAGGTAGGGGAAGACGACGGCGTCCTTGAAGGTCGCCGCGACCCAGACGAGGTTGAGCGGGTCCTGGTCCACCGACAGGTTGTCGACAAGCGCAGTCGCGTTGTTGGAGCATATGTAACCGCCGCCATCACGGTTGATGCAGATGCCAAAGTATCCAACGCGCACGCCGAGCTGCGCGTTGCCAACAATGTTCGCAATGGCTTGTGTGACGCCGGGGTCGACCTGCTCGGTCGAGTATGTGGGTGTGTACTTTTCGTACCACAGGGAGATGAGGAAGATGCCGGGGATGAGTGGTGATGTGGAAGAGCATCCTGCCAGTAGTAATGCTACGCGCTGTCAGTGTCTGTCCCGGCATGCTGTCACCACAGGACTTACATAGTAGTATGATAGCAATGGCTATCAGAATCATAAGTACGTGGTGGTATCCGAGAAACGGTACCAACCCTGCGGCGCTATTAGCTTCCATTCCTTCTTTGACGACAGAGAGTACCCACGTTGCATGCTGACCGCAAATCTGAGGTTCGCCATGTCTGTGTCTCTTCAAGAATGCGCCTGAGCGGTTGCACTCCAGTTGACCCTGCGCCCCAGGAGGGCCGGGCAAGACAGTTGGCGGAATGCACTCAGACAGTGAGTCTGCACGAGCGATCGATGTCGAGTTTGTCCCAAGAACGTTCGTCGGCGTGGCCAAGGGTGGAACGTGGGTCGGTTTGGTGTTCTCGACTACCACGTGTGGGGAGCTCTTGCAGGTTTGTGGAATGTAATTCTGCCCTATGTGCAACGAATGTCAGAACCCCTTCAACAGAGGAATGTTCGAGAGGGCTGAGGAAAGTGGATAGCTTAGAGTGTGTCTTGCTCGCGCCTGCAGATACCGATTACTTTGCTGTGCCAAAAATCTATGAGGTTGGGGGAGGCGCGACCCAGCCTCCTGCCAGCCACTCTGTTTACCGCTAGCGCGTAGCAACGGGCAACCGCGACTGACAGAACGTCATTCTGTCCCGCGTCACGACAGAAGCCTGGCCAATCACCCACACTTGGGCATTTCTTTCTAGGCCATTTCAATCTTGTACCTGCAGGGCGGCGCCAAAGTTGACTTCCGTGGTGGTGATGCAGACCAGCCTCCTGCTTTTTGGCTGCAACGTGGCAGCGTGCACCCGGCACCTGAGCGCCTGAGTTAAGATTGCGCAGACCGCCAGCACGAGGGACCCTCACTACAGCGAGGCCTCACAGATGCTCCACTGTTGCAGTGGTGTGAAGTGTGAATAGTGGTGGGGGCTCCCCGCAGATTCGCAGTCCCACACCGGCAGACGGCTGCCTCACGAAATTCGTCTCCCCATCTCCATCCCAATACAGCACGGACCACGAGAATCACAGCGAGCACGGGCGCGTAGGGAACAAATTGGGTATCGTGTTGACTACAGCAGGATGTACTAGTATGCGCGCATTGGCTTCATCCAAGCCTGCAGAGCGGCCTGAGGACCTTTTGTAGGCTCGTACGTGCGAAGTGGCTGCGTCCATGCCTCCTGCGAAAGGCTTTCCGGACCTTCCGGTGGAGCGCTGCTTGCCAGGTTGCACTGCCTAAAGATCCGGACCTCGTCGGGCGCGAATGCTCCCACGACACTGTGAATCGTGCCCTGGTTGTTGAAAAGAACCATGTCACCCTCCTCCCAGTCGTGGCAGTACACCAGCCCTGGTGCAATACCTGGCCGCTGCAATCGATACACCATGTCGCGCACCTCCTTCAGATCCCCGATGACCGAACCGTCCTTGAGATGCAGCCTGCGCACCGCAGACGGATGAATCTGGAGTGCGAACCTTCCGGTCACTGGATTCTTCCACAGCATGGGCAACATCAGGATCTTCGACTCATCGACAGGAGGCAGTTCGTTTGCAGGCAGCTCCAGGCCATCTGACTCTAAACCCAAGCCTGTCGACTTCGACTTCGCAGACGACATCCAGATATAGGGGTGAGCAGCGTATTCGACCTTCGTCGTACGCGCAAACTCCTTATCGCTGTCTGACAGGATATCGTACATGGCATATCCCGAGGCAAATGCTGTGGTACCGAGCGGGACCTGAAGTTCGTCTCCAGTGTCGTCATCGTAGCGCAGTGTCTGCGTCCGACCTTTGGGAACCGAGACGGCCATGAGTGAGGTTACTCGCGGCGGTTGCAGATCGTACAGAGCAGCATCGATGTGCCAACGGTAGAATCGCGTGAAGTCCAGGTCCTCTGCTTCTGGGACAGCGGTCTTGTGGAAGGTCTTGTGGTGTGGGTGCTTGAGCGTGATGTCTTTGAGGCCTTCAAACTCCTCCACGAAGCCGTTTCCGATCACTTGTACCTGGGGCTGGTGCGGGATCGTCTTCAGGTCTGGGTGGAGAATGCTGCGCTTTGCATCCAGCGTCTTGCCATGTCCATAGCCAGAACATGCGGGGTCGAACTTCTGTGTAAGCTCAAATTGTGCCTTCGGTGTGGCATGAGCCTGGTTCTTCAGAACAAGCACTGAATGTGTGTAAAGTCCGTCGTGGATTACTTTCCAGTCTGCCTCAGACAGGTTGTTGACATCGAGGTTAGTGGCAACTGCACCGATGTTGGCTGGGTGTGCGACAGGAGTGATTTGTATCGACGACATGATGAGATTTGTGAACTTGTATCGCTTGCTAGATTTCAATCGCTTGCAGCGGCACAATACTTATTCCTTGAGATGCCCTCTCATCGTCGACGCCTGCTGTTCGTGAACGCGGACGCTGCCGAAGTCCTTATCAGGATCAGGATCAGATTTGCACTTGCATCTCCGGTTCCCGCCCTGCGTCGGCAGTCTGCGACTCAGGAGGCTGCCGTCGCAGGCACAGCATTGCCCCGCCCTTCTACAAGAGGGCATGGAGATACACGCGGGTCTGTGAACGTCTCGTCAACAACCGCGCTCGGTGACAGGCGTGTGGCGGACCGGTAGGCGAAGGCCCCGGCAGTGGCCGACAAGGGTCACACGATGCATGTTCTAGATGATATTGCGAGCTTATAGGTTGCAGGTGAAATATGTTAGTCAATGTTTTGCAAATCATTGCTTGGAGCTGGAGATACTAGATACCAAGGTGCTGGCGAGGAGCGATTGCACGATGCTAATTAACTTAACACGCTAGTCTCCATGTGAGGAGGATGGCAAGGTTTTGAGCATCATACCCAAACGCCAAAGGCACGGAGACAAGGAATGCACCCATCACTGCAGCACCTGGCAGGATGCTGAAGGCCTCCAGGGTCGCAGAATAGGTCGGCCCTGTCCACGATGTAATCGAGCAAGAACTTTCACGAAAATCTTAGCTAAAGAGCCAGAATCGATTACAAAGGATCAAACACAAGTACTTCCGAGGAGGGTATATAGACCGACCGCTCTGCCAATACCATGAAAGTTTTGGGTGCTGTGATGCTTGCTTCCCGCAATGTACGGAGGTATCAATATAAGTAGTGATAACGTTATCCATTGTTCGGTGCTGCGGCGCGCAAGGGTCAGTGATCTTTTGCACTGTAGTTTGAACAAGAGACCCCTCTCCGTGCATACCCGAGGCTCAGATCGCAATCTGCTCAGTCTGAACAAGCGAGTTGGCTGACCCCGCACCTCTCACAAGACCATCTCCGCCACCCAGACTCCACGAAACACCGTAGGAAGCATCCCACGCGCACGGATCTATAATCAGATTATATACATTAAATTTGGATGTTATTCTATCAAGCAAACACCATCTGCTTACGTCAGCAATATCTTCGATGGGTAAGTTTGCACTCACGAGTCATAACAACGATTGATTCTAACAAGTCGTTAGTCTAGTGGTCATGATTTCCGCTTGTCACTTGCAGAAGCAACGAGCGCGGGAGACCGGGGTTCGATTCCCCGTCGGAGAGAATTAAGAAACACCTTTTTGCCGTCATGGGGACCTTCGGTTGGTGTGCGGAACTAATGAAGATAGCTGCAGGGGCGGACAGCATGGTATGACAGCTAAAAAGAATTTTTAGCAGGTAATTAGTAACTACCTAATCCTATCATAAATCTTTACAAGTTGCGAACTGCATTTAGTTAGCAGTAGATTAGGGGGGCGAACTTCCGGGCGGGAAGTCGGACATTTTCAGCACTTCACCACGTCTGTGCTGCTATTGTATCCACTTTACCTGCCAGCTTGGTCTATCTGTTTACTTGCTAAGGCTTCATACATGCCCTAGAGATAAGAGTGGTTCTACAAGATACCTTCACATCCTTATTGCCTTCGAGCAGCTAATAACACTCCTCTTAACAGATTATAGAACATGCAATCGGCGTATAAGAAGGTGCAGATTGCTTCATAGTGACTCGAAGTGCTAATTAGTTCGATTGCACAACTAGTCAGTCTTGTAGCTCTTGCAACTCCTGCTACGCAGGGCATCGACCTTAGTTTCTTTCATGGATCTTGCTTTCGTAATCCACAAGCATTTTCAGTACACAGCGAGTATTGTCGTGTTACCCAGAGAATGACAAAGCTAGACTTGTACATTTGTAGTTCTACCGTCAACGCATACAGCAGCTATGTCTTTACAGCGTCGCCACGCATAATCTTCTGCGCCTCTTCCAGCTGCTTCTCAATATCGAACTCCCAGATCCACTGCATCCTTGTCAAGAAGCTATGCTCGATCTTCTCGAGATCATCGCCGTATAGTTCCATGTCGTACAACTGTCCTGCTTCCTGACTCGTCGTAACATTTTTTTGTGTCCTCTCTCGCCTGGTGTAATCGAAGGCGTGGAATGCACATTCAAGATCGTTCACATTGTTCGCATCCTTGATAAGGTTGGCCAAGATGTAAGAGTCTTCGATGCACATGCCGGCACCGGCGCCTTGGTGTGGTGTTGTAGCATGCGCAGCGTCACCAAGCAGACATAGTCGTCCCTTGTGGAAAGTGTTGCAAGGAGGGTGCATAAACAGCGCCCAGATATCAGGCTTCTCCATGGCGCCGACAATTCTCTGGACCTGTGGACCCCATTCTCTGAACTCGGCTTCCATCTCTTCCTTCGAGGTCGTGACGACCCACTTCTCGTTGTCCCAGGTTTTGCTCGAGTTGAAAGCAACGACTGCGTATGTCAGCGGAAATCAACATGTGCACCATCCAATCACACCCACCGTTCATTGTCTTGCCCCTCTGGACCGGGAAGGTAAGGATATGGCCATGATACCCTAAGAAAATAGAGCTGTTTGCTGCAACATCTTCACCCAGCAACTCCACGGCCTTGTCCATCGGAATCAGGCCTCGGTACGCGTACTTCCCCGAGTACACTGCGTCTGACGCGGTATCGTCTTTGCCGAGTAGCCATGGCCTTGTTTTTGACTTGATACCATCGCAACCAATCACAGCAGAATGCTGCGCTGTAGTCCCATCGGCGAAGTGTAATACCATATCTCCGGAGTCGTCTTTCGCATTGCTCAGATCCACTAGTCTCTTTCCGAAGCGAGCCACGCTGTCTGGAATGTCCTTGACCAGCTCGTCCAGGAAAGCTGCTCTGTAAACACCTCCTCGATCGCCTCCAGCCTCCATTGGCACATCAAAGAGGGCATCGCCCACCTTCTTACCTTCTTTCACGTAGCCATCTTTGTCTGCTTTGCGCTCGTCGCCCACGCGAATTGTGAACCAAGAGTCTGCCTTTTCCTTCCACTGATTTCCTGTCTTCGTTTTCGTGAAAGCTTCGTGGATCTTGGGATCCATGAGCTTCATTGCCCGCCCCGCATTTGGCCCAAGGTACACGCCCGCACCTATCTCGCCGAAGTGAGGCGCCGCTTCGTAAACGGTGATGGGTACACCATACCGTAGGAGTGTGATGGCGAGGGTCAGGCCTGAGATACCACCGCCAACAATGGCCAAATTGTAGTTCTTCTTTGGCGAGTCTGTCGAAGTCATAGTGGAGTGTATCGCGAGGTTTCGAATCCAGTACAGAGGTCGAGGGCTCTGCCTAAGGTTTTGTAACCTCAATACCGATCTGGAGAATAGAAGTGAGCTTTACGGGTCTCAAGCACGGCTGTCAATACGGGTGCGGCTCTGCAGTAACTCACTTCGAGCTTCATCCGATTGGTTCCTTCGACACCACTTGTGATGACGCATGCTAGCAAGAGCTCCGCACCCGGCAAATCAACCAGGCGTCAATAGCTCGTCGCCCTGCATTTCGACTAGCAACGTTTTCGGTAGGCCCAAGTTCGGGGCTCCAGGAACAATATACGAGACGCGCAGCTGCTATAGTGCGGCAGCCGATGGCGCTATCCGATGATGCTTCATCTCGAGTGTATCTTCCGATGTCTGAGCATACGAGGCAGCTTCGAACAGGTTCACTATTTAGAACGAGGACGATGTGGGGTATTTGCGGGGTTGGCCTTGCTCCAAGGATGAATCCGCAATTCGGACCTGGCCATGCTGAGCACAAAATTAGCGACCATGTGATTCGCGCTAGCAACGAGTACCGAGTCTTCACACTGCTTCGATGACCACAACAAAGACACGATCTGCATGCTATTATTGTGCGACCACGCATCGTCCTGCTGATTATTTCAAGATGTCGTTGTGAGCCTGCAGCCTGCGTATCGCTCAACGTGGCTACCCCCTGTCGAATAGGCGCGATGTTCGGGCACAGCCGACCCTTCGTCATCACTCCAGCGCGTTAGTCTGCATGGAGCATCCTTGGGAGTATCGGTAGGATCCTGCTATTTTGCATCTTCTTTAACTTCTCGATATCTCCGCACTCAGATTTTGTCTATTCTGCCTCTTTTGCGATCGTTTCTATGATGGCCAACGCCTCGTATGCTGCACGGCAACCTCCTGCTGTGGAGAGCGAGAAGCCCGTTCATGTGCTAGTCACTGGCTTTGGTGTGAGTCCAATATTGCCATCATATTCCCCGAGCGGACAGCTCCAACACGCCCTGCTCGATGCCTGTTCTCCGCTGACACCGCCCCGATCATTTCCAATGCATTTCCTCGACGCCAGTATGTCCCTGCGGAAGGATGCAACCGAGGCTTGCACCAGTGAACAACAACACAGGAGTCCGATTGAGAGGCAACCAGTGGAACGACTCAAAATTTGTTTTAATAACATTGATGATGTGAATGCGAGGCGTCGAACGAGAACAAAAACTTGCACCTTTACGCCACCGAAGTTGTGTTCAACACACAAGATTTACCAAGTCATACGAGTAAATGACTGACAAAATCCAGCCTTTCCTCAACAGGTACCCCAAGAACTCCTCTTGGGAAATAGCTTCCACCCTCCCTGCCCTCATACCAGCCTCTCCGGGCAACCCAACGCCAATCCACATCCACATACATCATGAGCCCATCCGTGTGGCCTACAAGAATGTCGTCGACACTATCCCTAAGCTTCTCTGCATGACGCCGCAGCCAGACCTTGTCCTCCACATCGGCCTCGCAGCGAGCAGGAAGTTCTATGCCATAGAACAAGGGGCTCACTCCCGCGGCTACGGCAAGACGAGCGACGTGGACGGCGAACTGTTCCCAGACTCTGAAGCTCAAAAAGCGTTTCCAGACTCCAAGTACCCTTCAGCACTACATACCGGCTTCGACACAGGGGATGTGCTCTCCAGGTGGCGCACATCATTAGGTCAGTGCCAAAAGCCCTCCTTCGTCGTCGTACTCCGCACACATCTACGATTGCCCATCGACACATCTACCCCGTCCTTGATACATGCATTGAATTTGATTGTTGTGGTATAATCCACCTACACCTCGACACATTACACGCCATCACCACCACCGTTCAAGTCATCGCACCACACTCAACGACCCCATGCGCTGCCACCCCTCCTCTTTTATAAGTATCGCAGAATCAAGTGGCATTCACACTGCGAATTACTCAGGAGCACACAAGTAACAATCCCCCCAGGCTACAACAACCCCAACGGTACCGCCAGCATCGAGCGGCTCCCCGAACTGCGCACCAACTCCGACGCGGGCAACTTCCTCTGCGGCTTCATCTACTACAACTCGCTCGCGCACTTCCACTCTCGGGACCCGGAGGCGGAGAAACCAGTCGTGTTCATGCACGTGCCCGACCTGAGCGGGAGCGAGGCCAAGCTGCGCGAGGGCTGGGAGGTCGCTGTTGCGCTGATCAAGGCGCTTGTGGAGAGTAGGAGGAAGGTGGGTGTTGGCAGCGGTGGGGAGAGGGGAGAGTGTGCGGGGCAGGATGATGATGCGAGGAACAATACTGCGGTATGAGTGGAGGGGAGTTATGGTGGAGCACGATTGCATCAAGGGTGCTTAAGACTGTCAAGTGTACGGGCAAGATGAGTTTAGAGGGCAACGTGTGCAAATTGGAGACATGTGCTCTTTGGAAATCTACGCAAGATGTCGAGAATGAAAACACTCCGAGCGCTTCCTCCAGCACCGAACACTGAAGACGTGTGCTCGCTAGGATGGGTCTCATACACCCAGATCGTCGCCTAACACACGTACCATTGTCCCCTCACCGTGGATGAACTGCATTCCCCGAAAGACCTGCGAGCCAGGCCCTGCACCGTAGCTCACGATTTCGAAACAGATCGAAATCCAACGCCCAGTGCCGTTGCCAGGGTATGGGAAAGCAGTGCTTCGAGTATATCGTAGTACTGTCGTAGAGCGCGGTCTGCTCAGGAGTGGAGGCCTTTACGCCATACTCGCGTGGCGGACAGAGGGTGTGCTTGCGGCGTGAGCAGGTTGCTTGCGCGTTGGGCGGACGCCAACCAAGCACTGTACATCGAGCAAAGATGGCTACCTTTTGCAAAGATGGCTACCTTTTGCAAAGATGACTTGGCAGGAATCAAGGTGGACGTGTAACAAGCAGGCCATGATTCTACATGCGCAAGACACATGTACTCGTTCCTACGTCTGTGTCACAGGGCAGAGCTGGTTCGTCTTGGCGTCATGTCGGACACTTTGCACCCTTGGCGAGAGCCATGTCGAGGGCAACCATGCAGTCGATCGAGGTAGGTCCTAGAGGCGATCAATGGCTGTCCGTGCGCAGGCTCATCCTGTCATACGTGTGTCGCGGTCCTCTGTTGTCTCTGCGGGCCGGGCGAGCTCTCGCAAAGAGGCCTTCAGACGGGCAATGCGAGCCTCCAGGTCCTCGATCTCCTCTTCTTGGTCGGCGCAGGTGCGGCCAATCTCCGGCAAAGACATGACGGCGCGCTGTGCCCGCTGTATCTTCAGGCGGATGTCGGTGGCCGCTGTGGCTACATGCTGGATCTCAAGAGGCCCGTCTGCGGCGGCCGACTGAGAGGACGGGTCTGGTGGCGGGGCGTCGATGATGCGCTTGAGGAGCTTGTGGAGGTCGGGCACGATGTCGAACGTGGCGGGCGGCGGGAGGCCGGGGGATGCATACGCAGAGGCGGGAGCGTGCAGGAGGGCCGGCGTCGCAGCGGCCGTCGGTGGCAGTGAGGCGCGCGCTGAGGCAGGGGCATGGGGTGTGGCTGATCCCGACATGATGAGTGTGACCGCTCCAGACATGATAAGCGTGGGGAGCGCCGCGTGGTAATAGTGGAGCTGGCTGGGCGTGGTGTTTTGTTGAACCTCCAGCAAAAGCAGTGACGAAACTAGAAACTAGGGTCGTCTCCGCCCCACCACTGCCCCTCTGTTGAGCTCGAGCAGCTTTTGGCTCCCTCACCCCTCACGCCCTGTTCTATTATTCCGCAGCTCGAACAGCCCCTTGAGCTTTAGCCCTTCTCTCCCACCACCTGTCCACTTGACCCGCAACCATGGTGCAGGTCGACCAGAAGGCCGTGCTCATCGTCATCGACGGATGGGGTGTCGCGACTGAGAAGTCGCGCAAGGATGGCGACGCTATTCTCGCCGCCGACACGCCCACCATGGACGAGTTTGCGAAGAGCGGCTCCCAGACTGCCCAGGGCTACACCGAGCTCGAGGCCTCTTCCCTCGCCGTCGGTCTCCCAGAGGGCCTCATGGGCAACAGCGAGGTCGGCCACTTGAACATCGGCGCCGGTCGCGTTGTCTGGCAGGACTCTGTTCGCATTGGACAGACCATCAAGAATGGCAAGCTTGGCGAGAACGAGACTGTCAAGCAGTCGTTCCAGCGGGCCATCGACGGCAACGGCAGGCTCCACTTCTGCGGCCTGGTCTCTGACGGCGGTGTCCACTCCCACATCGACCACCTGGTCGCCCTCCTGAAGGTCGCCAAGCAGATGGGCGTCCCCGACGTCTTCATCCACTTCTTCGGCGACGGCCGTGACACGGACCCCAAGTCCAGCGTTGGGTACATGACAGATCTGCTCAAGGCCACCAAGGAGATCGGCACAGGCGAGATCGCTACCATCGTTGGCCGGTACTACATCATGGACCGCGACAAGAGGTGGGACCGTGTCGAGATCGGTCTGAAGGGTCTGGTCACTGGCGAGGGTGCCGAGGAGAGCAGCGACCCAGTGGCCACTATCAAGGAGAGGTACGAGAAGGGCGAGAACGACGAGTTCCTGAAGCCCATCATTGTCGGTGGAAAAGAGCGCAGGATTCAGGGCAAGTCTTACAACTGAGTACCGACATGTCCTGTGCTAACTCGTGCATGCAGACAAGGACACGGTCTTCTTCTTCAACTACCGCTCCGACCGAGTTCGTGAAATCACCCAGCTCTTGGGCGACTTCGACCGCTCGCCCAAGCCCGACTTCCCCTACCCCGCCGACATCCACCTCACCACCATGACCGCATACAACCCTAGATACACGTTCCCCATCGCTTTCGCTCCCCAGCGTATGAATGACGTTCTTGCCGAGACGCTCGGCAAGCAGGGTGTCAAGCAGTGCCATGTTGCCGAGACCGAAAAGTATGCTCACGTTACCTTCTTCTTCAACGGCGGCGTCGAGAAGCAGTTCGAGAACGAGGAGCGCGAGATGGTTCCTTCGCCAAGGGTAGCCACATATGACCTCCAGCCCACCATGAGCGCAATGGCTGTCGCTGAGAAGCTCTGCGAGAGAATCCAAACGGGCAAGTTTGAGTTTTTGATGAACAACTTCGCGCCACCTGACATGGTCGGCCACACTGGTGTCTACAAGGCAGCTATTGAGGCTTGCACAGAGACTGACAAGGCCATCAAGAAGGTCTACGACCAGTGCAAGGAGAGCGGCTACACCCTCTTCATTACTGCTGACCACGGCAACGCTGAGGAGATGCTTACGGAGGAAGGCACCCCCAAGACATCTCACACCACCAACAAGGTTCCCTTTATCATGGCCAATGCTCCTGAGTCCTGGAGCTTGAAGAAGACCGACGGCGTGCTCGGCGACGTCGCACCCACGATTCTCGCCCTCATGGGTCTTCAGCAGCCCGAGGACATGGATGGCTCCAGCTTGCTCGTTAAGTCATAAGGCTGCCCGCTCATCTTCACGATAAATTTCGCTTCTTTTTTTTTGTTTAGACCATAGGAGCGTTGGCTACGACTGAACGCCGTCACGTAGGGATAGAAATAGTATGCACCTCAAGATCAAGATCTGGAGAACCACAAAGACAGAATTGTACTTGAGAATCTGGATGTGCAGCGTCCGTCAAAACGTTGCTGATGGTTGATGCCTGATCCGCGGGTTGGAGCCCCACCATCAGCTTCGGCGGGCGGACCCTTCCAGCCTACGACATTGGAACCCCTCCCACCACGACATGAGCTCACACTTCATGCTCCGCACATTCACTACCACGAAACCCGACTAGGCTTATCGCGTACTCTAGGCAGCTTACCCTCCGTTTCTCCGCGCGATTACACGCAATCACACGCAATCACACGGCATCTGCTCGGCCAGGCTGATTCACCGGCCCCCCTCCACACTCGATCGCACCTCTCTTTCCCTTCCGCCGACCGGTGTGCCGCCAGCCAAATAGTAGTCCGTACTTAGACTTAAAGCGGCACACAATCTCTCGGTCCGAAACGATGGCGTCGAACGGAGCAACCACACCTCAGTCACAGGCGCAAGTGCAGCCCTGTCGATACAAGACCGGAAAGACATTGGGTGCGGGAAGCTACTCCGTTGTCAAGGAGTGCGTGCATATCGACACAGGAAGATACTATGCCGCCAAGGTCATCAACAAGAGGCTCATGGCGGGGCGAGAGCACATGGTCAGGAACGAGATTGCCGTTCTGAAGAGAGTGTCCATGGGCCACAGGAACATCCTGACCCTGGTGGACTATTTCGAGACCATGAACAACTGTACGGCCGTCGAAGACGTGAGATTGCGCCTTGCTGATCACTTGCAGTATATCTCGTGACCGACCTTGCCCTTGGAGGCGAGCTGTTCGACCGCATCTGTCGAAAGGGCAACTACTACGAGTCTGATGCCGCAGACCTGATTCGAGCCACACTCTCTGCTGTCGCCTACCTCCACGACCACGGCATTGTACACCGAGACTTGAAGCCTGAGAACCTGCTGTTCCGTACCCCCGAAGACAACGCCGATCTTCTGATTGCTGACTTTGGACTGTCGCGCATTATGGATGAAGAGCAGTTCCATGTTCTCACGACCACCTGCGGAACTCCCGGCTATATGGCGCCTGAGATCTTCAGAAAGACTGGTCACGGCAAGCCTGTGTAAGTTTCCGCGCCTCCATGTCAGTCTTGCACGGTTAATGATTTGCACAGCGACATCTGGGCTATCGGCGTCATCACTTACTTCCTCCTCTGCGGCTACACACCGTTCGACCGCGACTCAAACCTCGAAGAGATGCAAGCCATTCTTGTCGCTGACTACTCATTCACGCCGCTCGAATACTGGCGCGGTGTCTCGCTCACAGCTCGCGAGTTCATTCGCCGTTGCTTGACCGTGGATCCAGCAGCGCGCATGACCTCGCACGAAGCTCTGTCGCACCCTTGGATTGCTGACCTCGGCGCCAGTAAAGCCGAGGGTGAAGAAGATCTGCTGCCAACAGTCAAAAAGAACTTCAACGCTAGGCGCACGCTTCACGCAGCTATCGACACCATCCGTGCCATCAACCAGTTGAGGGCTGGCGGCGCAGCTGGCATGATGGACGGCATCAAGGCGAGCGAGCCGCGCCGTGGCGCACCTCCAGCTCCCAAGTTTCCCCAGCCTGCAGAAGAGGGGTCTGACCCTATGGAGATCGACCATGTTGACAGTCGGGGCAACGGTCACGGCCAGACCGAAGCTATGATCAAAGAGCAAGAGCGCAGGATCCGAGAGACACAGCAAGGACTGTGGGGTAAGCGCTGAGAATGGCATTGCACCTTCGTACTTTCCTTTCGCCTTCCTTTTTCTAGACGGCAGGACCTCCTGCCACTTGTTTGTCAACACGGGTCAGGGCGCCGGCCGACGACCTGTAATTCACTGTACGTGCATATTCCCGACTATATACCACTGAACATTACACACCTTCTTTCACCACCATACCATTCCTTCTCTTTATCAATTCTACATCAACAGCTCGAACCCGTACTCACTTCGGATCTCCAGCGCTGCGATTGCGCCGTTGAAACGAGGTGAAGGCGTGTTTCGCGAGTTCGATCAACTTGGATTCTATTGCACAATAGCAGCGCCAATCTACAGATCACACATACCTTCAGCATCACGAACGCCTTGTCACGACCGCTACTAAGAACAAGGCACCATATCAGCATGTGCTCCCTCGAGGCCAGTTTTTGTGGACTGTCCCTCCTCGACTCCGTGGTCGTCCCCAGAATCTCCAGTCCCGCTCCGCCTTCAGAAGCTACATTACAAGCACGTTTGGTCATTCTGCCTGGCACAGTTCAACGTATGCGCGGGGACCTAGAGCAGCATATGTTCGGTCAATGTGCCAAATCACTCCAAGCTGAGATCATCAACGTCCTCACACGTACAGACCAGCTGCGCCGTTATGCCCGTTCAGGTGTGACATTTGAGAATGTTGGGCCGGACCATAACGTCAATGACTATGGCCGCGATGTAATTCTACACAATAGCAGCAGTGCCGTATCGGATGGCCGCGACGATAGAAGCCGCTGCTGCTTCTGCTTGGAGCCCTACTCAACAATACACACTGCTTTCGAGATCACGGCATGCGCACACTCTGTTGGGAAAGCTTGTTTGTCGACCTGGCTGAACAGCTCAAGTCTGAACGCCAACACATGTCCGCACTGTCGGGAAGAGCTGTTCGAGCGCCGCGCTCGCCGGCCAGCGGCCCATCCCAACGATGGCGAACTGGAGCAACTCGACACTCGGTTTTGGAGAGAGATAGATCGACTGTGGGAGCTCGCGAAATCGCGGGACGAATTGGGACCTGAGGCTGCAACGAGGTTTTTCAGAAGTGTCATAGCCGAAATCAACTACACCTTCTTTGAGAACGACGTCAGCTTCTGCTTGGAATACGTGGGCGGCCCAAGATCAACGTTGAATATACAAAGTGGGAGCTGGCACAACTAGCCATCGCCGCTAAGGAGTTTGATGCTGTCGCGGAGGTATTCAGCGGACTCGGCTTGGTCGCTGTTTCGTGGAAATTTTGTCCTCTAAGCATAAGGATACGCAATGCAGTTGTTGTCAACGGTGCGCCAGGAATCAAGCGCTCCGCTTACATCAAAACGCAGCATTCAGACCACATACAATGCTGAAGATTCCACGCTGCTACCCTGATGATGAGATCAGGTATCCGACCTTACTCAGCTCCCCAGGAGAATTGTAGTGGAGGCGCAAAGGCCAGGATGCAGTTTTTCGGGTGTTCCCACGATACCGTTGCGCCCAATGTGACTGAAGGGTCCAGGAACAGACACTGCCCCCGTTGCTGGAGCAGTTTGTGTTTGGGATCCGTCTGTTGACTCGTGTGCACATCTCGACTTGAGAGGAAGGCTGGAGGCACCATCCGTCTGCCGTCGGGTCCGCGGCTCGGTCGTAACGATACCGAAACGCAGGTTACGAAGGTACCTGTACTGATCTACTGTGCGACCAGTCGAATCAGAGAATACCTTGCCCTTGTCTAGGACGCCGCATGATTGCGATGTCTGAGTGATGAGCAGAGATGAACGTGAGTGGGAGAAAAGGAAGATAGGGAAGAGGCTCGGACAGCTGGGGAGAAGGGCTGGTGCATCCTCTTTTGTGTTTCGTTTGTTGGCGCTGTGAGTGGTAGATCGACGCGACTCCCGGATTGGAGAATGCAGAGCTGGTGCAGGCTGAGGGTGAAGCAAGCTGTGAACAAGGGTACTCGACCCATCACCTGATGGTCTGATAAACGGAGCTCTGTTATGCGAAGCGAGCTGACATGGTCTTGCGGCTCAGCTTGTGTTGCAGATGCAGGTAGGAACTCATAACAATGGATCGTACGGAAACGGAGGGCGTAGACACATGCCATGGTGACCACACATAAAGATCTTGCGAGTACAGAATGAAAGCTCAAGGATTGAGAATACTCCTCATTATCGGATTGCCACTGCTTTAAGCTACCAGCATGTGCTGTAGTGCTGCTTTGCGGTATCTGGTCAGTAAGACGAGTATGCGGGCAGCCATGACAACATATCTCTGAAGTTATGAGAAGATCCTTCGTCCTCGACTGGAAGATACTTATCAATCAGTGGTGCAAGAACAGCCTCTTACACTGACTTCGTATGCCAAGTCTTGACCTGTCGTTTCGGCAAAGTTTGCCGACGCAGCGGCGCCGGGCTGCGGCGCGTGAAGTCGATCTCGATCTGGCATTCACGCGCTTGTTCAACAGGGTAAGAATTAAACCCATGCAGGCAATTGCTAGGCTAGAACAAGTGGTCGACCGAGTCAATCCGAGGACGCTGTGCCCCACTTTATTGATTGTCGACAACTGTACGCGTGATGAGACTAGAAATCGACGTTTATTTCGTTCACAGCAGTCTAGGACTATGGCCAAAGCAGCAACTCGTATCGAAGGATGCGATTCAACGACTTGCGGTCGTCCTTTATTACATTCCTGCCACAAATTGCTTGGCTGGATTCTCGCGTTCGAAAGCTACAAGACTGTTCCTGCAGTTACCACCGCAAGGTTGCAAACGTCGCGCCCATGCGCCACCAATTCGCCAGCTCGCATAAAGATCGGCATGAAGTGAGGCCGACGATGCGGCAGATAGGGGACTCTCAGCATCTGCGTTCCGCGGAACATGCTTACATCTTGCCACCGAGGCCTGTTCCAAAAGGTATGTGGAAGCGCAACCTGCGGAGAAATTGTTGCAGTCTGACGTTTCAGTGGAGCTGGTCCTGACAGCTCTCTCTCGATGCTACGCTCACAGAGCACAGTTCTGTATGTTCTGACCGCTGTTTCTGCACGATGGAAGTGATTTTGTCGTCTCGAACCCGTGCTTGGGTCGGTTCGCGTGCGCTGCTGACACGAAATGGAAGGCAGGGGTTCGAGAATCGCCGATGATGGGATGCGGATTCCCCTGACGTACATGTGGGACCACATGGGAAAGTACAACCGTTATTACGATCCGATCTGGATTGACGACAACAGGCATTAGCGTCAACCGTATCCTGACTTCCGCCCTTGGAGTCACCTCATTCATCCCACTCACTGTCCTAAACCACTTCTTGCTAACACAACCAGCTCTTATCTTAGCATATACCATAATTCGACTCCAGATGTGACCATCATTCTAGAGACATGTCCTGCCGTAAGAATATGCAACGTTGGTGGCCGCGGGGAGGGATTTTGGAAAGGAGGCTGAGGTAGGTTCATCGCGTCCATACCTGCGCATCATTGGAGTGTGCCACGTCTCCTGTAATGCTGGAGCACACTGAAGCCGTTCAATGCCGTTCAATGTACAAGAAGAAGCATGGAACTGCCTGCGGGTAGGACGACAGAACGCCGCAAGATCATGTGTGGGTCTGGCTGGACTGGACCTGGCCATACAATAGAGGCAAGTATTGTACTCGATGGTTGCCATAATGGCCTTGATCCAAGCTCATCCCTAGGTCGTGATGGTAGTGCCCATCTTCTCCAGTGGTGCACTAGTCCCGCGGGATGTTCGTTGCCATGGGTCCGCCATGTTGTTCAACCCCTTCAGCATTATCCGTAATATGATGGTCGTAGCCGTTGTTCGAGTGCCTGCGCCGACTTTCGAATATGGTGACACCTCTTCAGTGAAAGCTCAGATCAGCAACGCTCGATTGCAACGCCTTTTCTCAACGTGGTGGGTCCGCGGACGCAACTTGCGAATAACTCGTATACTGCTGATGAGTTCGGAGTTGGCAATGAACTGCTCTCACATCCAAAGGATGCTGTGTGGCCACCCTTCGAAGAGCGAAGTGCGGTCCGCGGGTGGCTACTTGAGGTGCTCTTCGGTCGGTATGAGCAGGACTGGTGTGCAGGTTTGCCTTGTGAAGGTGAGTATTTTTTGCATTATTGTTAGATCCTAACTTGCCATCGTTGGGCATGTAACATTTTGCGGCCGACAGCAGCAACGCCTTGTGGGCGTCGAGAGAGAAGTGCCGAGTTCAGTGCAAGAGTTGGATGGAAGCCGCAAGTTGCGATGGGCAACAACGGTCCGCACACTTCGTCACGAATTTCCTATGTGAGGTTCCCAGCTCTGACACTCAAATTCAGCGCATGCAAATTGTCACTCCAACGCAAATCACTCACCCCATCATTTGGAAGACGACAGTCTCACCTACCAGCACTGCCCTAAATTATTACACTCATCGATACCGCTGGAAAAGTCCAGTGCCCGGATCAGTATGCTCGCTACATGATAACTATCAACGGACGATCTTGTAAGATCGTTACGACTTACTCAGTAGGGTTTCCTCACTGAGCTGGTCGTTCCACCGGTGCGCACGGGAGATTTTAACCAGTCTCCGGGACCCTCCATCTGGCCTCCATCTGGCCAGGCTCTTTCTAGCAGAGAGAGGCAAGGCGCTCCCTGTTGATCTCAAATGTCATAGCCAAGCGAACATCGAAGGGAATCTACTCCAAACGAATCAGAAAGCTGTTCGGTTGGCTAGGTCGGGTACGCTCAGGCCACCTTTCGGTGGGAGTCCCTTGGAGTGTGGGCTCACTGTGAATCACTCCGTCACTGTTAGTGATTTTGGATCAGAGAGAAGGTGCGAAGCTGTTCGAAACCGTCTCGATCTCCCAAATCGTGGTGAGTCATCAGCATAGGTCGGGGGACTGAGCTCAAGTCAACACTTGCTGTTTCAGTCCACATAAGTGAATAAGTGTAACTCAGATACGTTCTAAAGGAATGAGGTTTGGTTTTCTGCATAGAGTCGGGGGTTTGAGTGGTGTCCGGCGAATGCGGGCGCGATGGAGGGCCGTAGCTTTGGTTTTGACACGCCCCTACATCTTTCTCACTGCTGCACCTCTGCACCTCGACACCCCGATAGCAATTCTTCATACGCATCAGGGAATATTTGGCGATTACTCGGTCAGTATTCATCAGGAGGCGAAAGAGTAGCTCTGTAAGTATGACGCAAACAAATCTGTCCTAGTACAGGATCGAAAATAGCAGCGCATTCGGAACGACATCCCACTTGTAACCCTCGATCCACCACGTTCGTTACCAGGCCAAATACGCCGCTATAAACGCATTCGATTCGACTTTCGATTTGGAGCTTCAGCAACCCGAGCATGGGTAAATATCGCTCCAGAAGCGGGTGGTGAGTATGTTGTACCGGCTAGAGTCCACAAGGCTGACCGCCGTCTTTTAGTCTCACGTGTCGAGCTCGCCGTGTAAAATGTAAGTTGGCCCCTCCCGGATGCCAGCCTGTCTGATTTCCTATAGGTGACGAAACGCATCCTGTCTGCAAAGCTTGCAGCAAGAAAAATCGTCCATGCCAGTGGGAGGCACCGCACACAAAATTCAAAGACTACCAGCCGTATGACGCAACTTTGGGTTACAAGAGCACCGGAACTAGCGAGCACGAAGATATGGATGTCGACGAAAGTGATGACGAGGAAAGCCAGGCCAGCCGGAGTATCTCGCCGAGCACCAATCAAGAGCGAAAAGGCAGCGATCAGCATGGAACGACCTCTGATAGTGCATCACGATCAACAAGTGGTCCTTCAGCCAATGACTCGGTTGGTCTACATTCTCCAAGATCTCCATTACCTCTCCCAGGACATAGAATGCAAAGTAGCATCTCTGTATCAAGTCTGCTGCGACCACATCTACCGGAGGGTCCTCGACCGTACTCCCAGGAGCATGTTTCCCTCACACAAGGAGAAGCCAGGCTTGTGCATTACTACTCAGAACAGCTTGGCCGATGGCTTGATTGCACTGATGCGACTCGCCAATTCACTCTCGGGGTGCCAGAGAAGGTCAAATGCTGTCCGGTTCTCTGTCATGCGGTCGTGTCATTTGCAGCTCGCCACCGCAGAGAAGATGATATTGCTGATGCTGCATACCAGCGCTGTATCGCTCTGCTCATCGACCGTTTGGACGAGCCCAACGCAAGCCATGACGAAACATTACTCTGCGCCATCGTCATCTTGCGATTCTATGAACAGCTCAATGGCAAGTTTTGCGGCTCCGATTGGATACATTAACTGACGTCTGCAGTGCCCTCCAGTACTGGTTCAGATGCCGCACGACATCTGGCAGGCTCTTCTGCAATCCTGCGTGCTTCGCAAGGCAACCACTGCGTAGATCCGTCCGCACCTACGCTTCGTGAAGCTGCTTTCTGGGTATATGTTCGTCAATGTTTGTACACGGCTACAATCAACCAGCAGCCGCCGGATGTAGACTTCTCACTACAGCTACATCCAACGCCAGGTTCAATGCAAGATCCGCATCCACTGGCGCGACTGAGATTGGAAACTGCTTGGGCGAACCAGATGACTTGGAACACGGCTCTCGTTGCCAACTTCTGTTTTGAGACCGATCCTTCAGGTGAGCGGAAGAATAGACTATCTCGCTGGCAAGAACTTTGGGATGTCGTTCAAGCTTGGAAGAAAGACCGACCTGCAGGATTTGATTCCATCTGGGACGGACCAGCTACTGAGGTTGACGCGAGCTGCTTTCCTCAAATATGGTTTACAGCCGACTGGCACGGTATGCATAAATCTGCACAACGTGCTGGTTGAAGCTAACGTTGTGTTGTAGCTGTCGCATTCGGGTTGTACCATTTCTGCTGCATGATGCTTCACAGTTTCAAGCCAGGACCGAGATTCGCCATACGTAGCGTTGGGAGTATTTCGACCACAGACGTAAGGGCTTCGCAATAACTTCGGTGTCTCTCATTAACCATATCAGTGTCAGGTCTTGGAGCATGCACGTGCGATTTGTGGTGCATGCCGCAGCACACCCGAGGTAGTGCAGCTTTCGATCATTCTATGCCACACCATCTTCATTTGGGGCCCCCTGGTCTCAGATCCGAGAGAGAGGAACGAAATCATCCAGCTCCTCGAGGAGTTCGAAATGGCGCATGTCTGGCCGACTGCTTGGATTGTCAATGCTCTTAGGGCAGAATGGGGTCTCTCACAGATCGAATAGTTCCTTTTCTTACCTGCGGCAGCAGAAATAGCCCACAGTCCAGCAACCAATACCCAATTCAATAGTATTGTTTAGAGTTTTTTTTCACTCGACCTCTCTGACGGGCCGGATCGATGGATCGAATCCTTGGTAAGAGCTGCAGTTGGCTCGCATGTCTTTGGCAATCTATAGAGACCGCATTATAAGTGCAATACAGTTGGTGGGTAACTCTTTACTTCTTTTATAAGCCTCAGCTGATACGGAGAATGATCTACGCTAGATCAGATTCTCGCCCTGCGACTGTGCATGCACCAGGGTTCGAAGCTCCAAGTTGACTGTGGTGTGATATTATTTCACGGTCAAGTGTCAGCACTTCCCGGAAATCTTTTCCTTGACCCCCAAAATCCTGTTCTCCCCTAACAGTGTGTAAGATTGATTGTACCCACGATGATCGGCAGTTCTCCCCGCCCAACCAGTGCAGGCACACATTCCCGCCGGGTAAGAGGTCCGCCAGACGCAATGGATTGACAGGCTGTAAGGCTGCAGTAAACCGCATCCGTGTAGACCCCGTAACCAATGTATATTCTCGAATGTGGTGAACCAGCTGCCGTAACAAGCTTCCGGTTTCGTGTCTCTTTTGCCTCGAGGTGCGGAGCGTGAGGTTTCGTCGGCAATGTTGACCGAACGCGACTGTCAGCGTTCAAAACATCGTCAGTGGCCAAGTTCCGTGGTCACTGGTCCCTGCTTATTTGACAACTTCTGCAACTAGAACTCAGAGGTTCGCTACGTAGTCTCGGATTGTCGCTCCATGATATCTCGAGCCGAGTTTCTGCCGTTTACGATGATATGGGCTCTGTCTGTGTGGCGGCGTGCCGCCTACGTCTGATTCCATCGTACAGCATACGAGCCGATTACATGTACTATAGGAATACTGTATTTCGGGGAGGGTTGACTCGATGACTGGGATATCTCGGAGTTAGCTGCGGTAGCAGAGGAACGCATTCAAAACAAGCTCACAAACACCTGAAGCACGTCCCAAACTCGCTGTATGGACCTGTGTCTCGAGAGTACAGGCAATGGATTCTGATCTGGGTTGAGATGGACATTTGCCGTTGGACTGCACTTCTCCTTTTCGAACCTGTTCAGCCAGCTGCCCAGGCTGCACAAAGCCTGAAGGAGGCTCGTTTGACTTCCAGCGTGGGACATATACTCGGGAGGAATCCTAGCCTGGCTTGTAATGCAGTTCAAAAGATAAGCTGGGACAGGAGAGAGCATATATATCTAGTGTTCAGGTGGCGGAGACACGTAATGTTTACTTCCTCCGCGGGCGCGTGTTAGTGGTCCTTACCGTATTGCGTAATTCGTCTCGAATTTTAACGTGATCCCTCTGTATGTCGGAGGGGTTTCGCTGCTTAACGGGGCTACGCGCCGCATGCCTTCGATCCCCCCTACACATTGAGTCCATGTTAGTGAATCGGTACGTGTTTACCTGATCATTGCATGGAGAAGATTACCGAGAAATCATATGTCAACCTCGCTTTAGGAGGTCGACCTCTATGAATGAACTCCTCTTCTGCATTGGAAGTGCAATCTTGGCTCAGGTAATCTGAAAACTATCCATCTCACAATGCAACGTCAAGACTCAGCAATGGATGTTAGAGATATTTCTCCGAGTAAGATAGAAGTCGGGAACCCCAGGAAAGACAGCATTGACCTCACCGTCCTCGGAGTGTGCACCGGCACTGGCCTTGGTCGACTCGATTGCGCGTTAGTTCGGTTCGGTCAGAAGAGTCCATCCGCTCCGCTACGGGTGAAACTGCAGCAGGTCAGTAGTACTTGCTGCACTGTCACAACTTACCGCCAACAACTAATGTGTACAGTTCGATTCGATTCCCATCCCCGCGTCAGTGAGATCTTCCGTTATCAACTACCTACGAGTCGACCGCTGCAGATCCAAGCCAGCACCACACCTGGACGACTTGCTCGGCAGTCTGTTTTCAGGCGGCATCAAGACCTTCTGCCGCAAACATGGCATCGAAACTTCATCCGTCGACCTTGTGGGCACTCACAGTGAGGCCATGAAAACCTCCAATGCATGGTACAACATCGATGGCGCGCAAGAACAGCTACTTCACTGGAATGCGATCGTGGCCGCGGAGACTGGCATCAGTACTGTCTACGACTTCGCAATCGTCGAGCGCGCAGTCGTTAGGCCGCATGTCCATCCGACCACCTATGTCGACAGGATTCTCTTGCGACACCCCTCGAAATTCCGCGTCTGCCTTAACATCGATGAAATTGCGAATTTGAGCTTCATACCCGCGCATGGCGACGATGACGCTTGCGCAGCCATGTCTCATGATGTTGGACCTGGCAGCCTCTTAATCGACTACGCCATGCGGTACTGCACGTCGAACGATCAATCTGAAGACCACGACGGCAAGGTCGGGTCGCTAGGCAAGGTTCACCATGACATCGTAGACCGTTTTCTCGACTCACATGACTATCTCCGCTCACCACCCTCGCGAAATATAGCCACGGAGATGTTCGGCGACCACGAAGCCCAACAACTCATCGATGAGTGTCTCTACAGCAACATGTCCGAGGTCGACACCCTTGCTACCATCACACGCGTCACAGCGCAGAACATACTCAAGCAGTACCGCCGTCTGCTGCAGGTTTTCTTCCCGCCTGGCCAGAAGGTCGACGAACTCTTCATCTGCGGCTCCGCCGCCCGTAACTCGAACATCATCGATTATCTCGAATCCGAGCTCCCCGAGAGCGTCATTACGAAGCCGTTACGGGATATTGGCATACCGGGCGATGCGCATGAGGCTGTGTGCTACGCGTATCTCGCGCTCGAAGCAGTGCTCACCCAGACCATGCAGGATACAGAGACGCCTTTGGAGCCGAGCAGCGCGTATCCGAAAGCGGGTACAATACGATCAAGATTTGTGCCGGGGAGACGGTGGGGAGATTTGGTCAGCAACGTGCTGGAGTTCAGCGGTGGACAGCGGATACATGTCGCGACGGATGTGAGAATCACAGGAAGCCTGGAGGCGGCGGTGCAGGGTATGGACATTCGCTAAAGGCGCACGATGAGCACATTCTCTGTTCTAATGAAGGATCTGATGAAGAACTTAGGGCTGGCGTCTTGTGGCCACAGGAGTTCAGGTCTCCGGTTTGTTGCGCGGTGGAGCGCACATGGATCTTGGCAGCGTGATAGCGAACATTTCCCTTGTCTGACTTCGTGCCTCTTCTCACGGCTGTACCTTGCTTCAGTATGGTGTGCTGGGTGACAGAAGTTGCAGGATGTTCCGATATCTATGCCCGGGCTGGAATGCTCCCCACTGGGCGTCGGCCTCTTCTCTACCGCCCAGACGCCTCGGCATCGACGGACCGTGGTTGTGAGAACGCCGGATGTCTCCATACCTATATGCCAACACCCATGGACGATACTGCCTGGGCATTGATGGGGTATACGAGGCTTTCAGGTCCGGACCAGTGCTTTATCCTTTTGGTAGGGTACGGCATGCTCAAAACATGCCTTCGCAACTGAACAATTGCACGATGACTTGATGATTGAGAACTGGAAATGCAAACTGCGCAAGGAAGTTCAACTGCAACCAAGACGAAACATGGGAACAACTAAAAACCTTGATAGGCAGCTCCAAACACGTGTGCATGACAAGGAAGATCAAGTTCAGGATGGGAACGGCTCTGCGAAGTCCTCCCACTAGGGCCTAGCCAAGAAGCTTGTCGTACCGTCTCGCGCTCTTGCTACATCCATCAATACCTGCTTGATCAACCCTAAATCCCTATCGACGTCAACCATCCAGTTGGAGACCGCGAAGCGACACGCTGGTCTGCCTGCCCAGCTCGTACCACTGACATAGATCCTCCTGCTGGCCTTGATTTTGGCAATAAGCTGCTCGTTCAAGTTCTCGTCGACAGCCCTGAACAGCACGATGATGTAAATTCGACCTATGATCTTGTTCGTATCCGCCTCGGTGTGTGGTAGAAGTTCATAGTCCTCGCTCTCCATGATCCACTGGGCGATGCTTCGCGACAACGCAATTTGGCGCTCAAGCATGTCACGATACCCAGCTTTCCCATAAGCGACGAGCGAGGCATATACAGGAAGAGCACGGAAGCGCCGCGAGTTCTCCAGTCCAACATTCAAGGGGCTCATGACTCCGTCTCTACCACTTCCAGCCGCAAGGTATGCCGCGTTTGGATTGGAAAACACACGTTCGGCGAGTGAGCGGTGACGGGACAAAAAGAAACCGCAATCATACGGCACGTTGAGAAGCTTATGACCATCGCCTGTAATGCTGTCTGCCAGTTCGAGCCCTGCTGTGCAGTCTTTGATAGATTGGTAGGCAGATATGGATGGCAAGAGACGCGCTTGAATCCCAAACGCACCGTCCACGTGGATCCACGCCCCGTGCATGTCGCAAAGTCGCCGTAGAGCTTGCATCTCTTGCAGTGAAGAAGTTGCAAATAGACCGGTGTTGACTTCGGAGGCGGAGATCGCTACGATGCTTGCCGCGCCAGGCTGAGCAAGATGCTTCTTCAGCAGATCCATGTCGAACTTGTGTGGTGCATCAGTTCGAGCAATCGTCTTCACGCAGCTTCGACCCATTCCGAGTATCGAAGCTGCTTTGCTAAGCGATGAGTGTGGAACCGTGGTCAGGATCTGGATATTGTCGATGCCAGCGAGGCGCATAGCGTGCATGATGCCATGCTCGCCCACGCTGACCCCGGCGTCGGTGCGGTGTGCGCTAGCTTCTGCAATGATGTATTCGCGGCCGCATGCAAGACCCACGATGTTTGAAGCAGTGGCACCGGTGGTGAACGTACGGTGCGGCCATTGGGAGGGCGTGAACTCGAGGAGCGAGCATAGGAGAGTGAGGGCGCGGTCCTCTATCTCTGTTGCTAGGGTTTCGCTTGGCAAATGAACTTGTACATTTTGGTCGTAATGAGTTACGAGGTTATCCGCGAACGAAGCTGCAGGCGTCGAGCCACCTGTCACAAAGCCATAGTATGCTGGTGAGCGTGAGGAGGCGTTGAGAGCTGGACCAAGTTCGTGAGTCAGATGACGGATGGTGTCTTCGAGGCCAGCCCCTT
This sequence comes from Didymella exigua CBS 183.55, assembly GCF_010094145.1. Taxonomy (NCBI): domain Eukaryota; kingdom Fungi; phylum Ascomycota; class Dothideomycetes; order Pleosporales; family Didymellaceae; genus Didymella; species Didymella exigua. The sequence goes on from NW_022984822.1 coordinate 231,994, forward strand.
GCTCTGGTAGATCACGCTTGAGGTGTTCGCGTGCTTCTGACAGGACTTGATGAGACGGAAGGACGTTTCCCGGTAATGTGGAGGTGTGCAATGTTGCGATTGCCGTAGAAAGTTTGTTGATGAGCTCTGGTGTGTGCGCATCCAATATTGACGAGGTGGGGATTTCGACAGAGCACATTTTACTGTGAAAGAGCTGTGCTCTCAAAAGGCTCGATCTGAGCAATAGTAGTCCCGGGTACTGTCTGCGGTTCCAAAGGGGCAGTGACACATGGGATAAAATGTATTCGACAGTAGAATTGAGGATTCAACACTACCAGACTACCCAGGCATGCTATCCGCAAGTGTCAGTGCCAGCCGCGGTTTAGATGTCTTTGGCGAAGCCCCGAGCCACGTGGCCCAGAAGCCCGACATGTGTCGCCCAGCTGTGCTCTCGCGAAGTACTGCCACGCCTCGACTGAGATGTGGGTCAAGCGGACACAAGCGGAGTCTAGCGCATCACGTGCTGGCGCGAGCGCGCCTTCCCAAATGCCCTAGTCGACAAACAACGCTAGCGCACTCTATCGTGAGCAACGCCACCACGGCCCTCACTTCTAGGTGGTACAGCGCGTAACGACGCGTCGACGACTGGCAGGCCCGGGATACAATCATGCGCGGCTCTGATGCCTCCTCAGAATAACTTTAAGCAGCATCTCAAGTGGCTGCTGATCGCGAGGCCTTTCATCCCGCCTTCCGTTCCGCTCGTTGCCTACAATCCTGACGATAACACCAACTTGGACGACATAGCAGACGAACAGTCACGATTGAACGACATCACGATAAATGATGAACCAATACCAGCCGCACAGCCTGCCACAGCCCCCGTACCTGTCCTTAGCCGCCCTCGACCATCCCGCACCCTCGCTCGAACGAAGACACTCGATTTACACAAGCAACCCGAAATCGAAGGGGGAGAGAGTGATATGGCAAGACTGCGCACAACACCAAGCAATGGAAGACCTCGGCTTATGCTAGCGGGCGTGCCGCCATATGCATCGACACCTTCTACGAGTAGACAGCAGGAGGGAAATGGCAATGCACGGAGCCGAGCGCTGACGGAAGGTCGCAGCGAGTCCGCATGGATCACCAGGGATGAATCTTCGAGTGCAGCTGAACCTTCCATGTCGCGCAGGCCACGCGTGCAGGTCTTCGATGTGGAGGCCATCGACCTGACGGGAGAGGAGGAGATTCCCTCATCGCCAGTACCAAACCACTTCAATAAAAGCAAAAAAAGGGAAAGCGACGATTACAAGAAAGATGCTGCCTCTAAACAGTCTTCAAAGGCTGCTCATAAGATACCCTCTGGCAGTCCAGACCTTATGATGGATGATTTTCCGGACATCGATGAATTTGTCATGGCGCCAGATACACCAGTTCCAAACAGCCCGCCACCACCATACTCTACTGTTGCTCGAAGTAGGGAGCAAAAGCAACAGGAAGCGGCAACTGGTGACCTTGAAGAAGCTACGATAGTGCAGTCGTCGGGAGATGAAGGGCCAGTCCTGGCAGGGCGCAAAAGGAAATCTTTGAGCCCTGCACCTTCAGAAATTCTGGCGCCAGCTCGTAAGATTGGCAGGCAAGCACGGAGTCCTTCACCGTTGACAAATGCTGCGGCTGTCGAATCAGCGCGTACACCCACGACAAGACGGATAGCGCATGCAGTGATGGACTCAGAAGATGAAGAGGATGATTTCGGTGACTTGGACGTCATGGAGCTTGACTTGCTGCCCGAGTCCTCACCAAGCAGACGTACGCGCAAGCAGACGGCGAGTCGGGGCCCTGCGAAACATTCAACCCAACTGCAGTTGCCAATTCGGTCACCCAGTAAGCCTGCCAGAAGTCGAAGCCCATATGAAGATAAGCAGTGCTCGATACCTACCCCGGACACGACCAAGTCGCCTTGCAGAAAGAAATCCCCACCGAAGAAATCGCAGTCGAGACCGCTTGTACAGCCTGCATTATCTTTATCCGAAATGTCCAAAGAGCAGAAAGCAAATACACACAAGGTCATCGAATTCTTCTTGGAAGTTGGCGGTGATCAACACCTGCAGTCTGTGATTGTAGCTTGGGAGAAGGCTAAAACTGCATTCGTCGAGCAAGTCGGACTCGATGACCCAGACCCGCGCGTCAAAGATAACGTAGAGTGTCTGCGACCTAAGAAGGCTGCCGTCGAGCATTTGACAACGCTGAAGGAACAGTACAATAAGATCGCAACTGAAAGAGACATCTTGAAGCAGAAAGTGAAAGACGACATCGAAGAAGGCATCTACGATGAGGCAGACTATACAGCCCTGAAGACGGTGTCTAAGTCGCTCGAGCTTATCGAAGTGCAAATCCAGCACTTCCTTGGTATTGCGGGGATTCAGCAACCAAAGGCAGCACCAAAAGAGCCCAGAAAACCTGCCATCAAAGTCGAAGCTATGCCTCATCATGTCGTTGTTGAAGCAACACAAGCAAGTCCCGCTCGACGAAAACAGAAGGCTGCAGACTCAGGGCCGGGTCATGTTCCACAAACACAGTTCCCGAACCAGCGCGTGGGTTCACCCAGTCGACACATACGGTTCGCTGCAGATCAAGTTCCCGCTCCTCCTCCAGCCGCGCGGACGACGTCAAGATATCAGGACCAGACCCTTCAGCAGTCTCGTTCTGAACAGGCCACCGCCCGTGGCTCTAGCGGCAATGATTCGTATCACACGGCTGAAGATTTTGGCGAGTACGACTTTAGCGACAATGAAAATCTGTTCACTGAACATGTGGGTCCAGATCTTCAAGCGGGTAATGGACGTGTTACCAGAAGTGAAGACGAAGAGGACTTTGGTATGGATGATGACGAGGAGTTCCTTCACGAGATGGACAGGGTTGAGGGACCAGCTTCGGGCTACTTCGATTGGAGGGGCAATAGAGCGAACGCCAGTGCGCCCTCGCATCCGCGAGAAGTACTTCGCGAGACTACAGTCGATACCGCGCAAAAACAACACAAGCCAAGTTCACCGAAGAAACCTACAATGAGCATGCCTGGAAAAGGGGTGCCTGGGATGAATCACCCTTGGTCGAAGGACCTTAGAGCTGCACTGATCCATAAATTTCATCTTCGAGGGTTTCGACCAGGTCAGCTGGAAGCCATCAATGCGGCACTGGCCGGAGAACATTGTTTTGTTCTCATGCCGACTGGAGGAGGCAAATCTCTGTGCTACCAACTGCCCTCAATCATTCGTTCTGGGAAGACAAGCGGAGTCAGCATTGTAGTGTCTCCTCTTCTCAGTCTGATGGAAGATCAGGTCGATTCCGCCAAGACCCGCTTTGGCGTTCAAGCATGCCTAATCAATGGGCAAACCCCGTCAGACGAAAAGAAGGTGATCATGGACCACCTGGAGAAGGAGGCCGACCCTGGGAAGTTCATCCAGCTTCTCTATGTCACACCAGAAATGCTGAGCAAGAACCAGCGGATGATCAGTGCATTCCAGAGGCTCTACGACAGAGGTCATTTGGCTCGTATTGTTATCGATGAGGCGCACTGTGTCAGTCAATGGGGTCACGACTTTCGACCAGATTACAAGGCTCTGGGAGATGTCGTTCGCCAATTTCCGGGAGTGCCGGTGATGGCTCTCACGGCTACAGCGACCCAGCTTGTGCGCGCCGATGTCCGCTCCAATCTCGGCATTGAAAACGGGCGCATGTTCTCTCAAAGTTTCAACAGGCCCAATCTGTTTTACGAAGTGTTGCCGAAGGGCAAGTCGATGGTCAACACTTTCGCCGAATTGATCAAGGAAAGATATCCACGCAAGTCTGGCATTATTTATTGCTTGTCTCGCAAGAATTGCGAAGACGTCGCAAAGAAGCTCTCGGAACTTGGCGTTCGCGCTTTCCACTACCACGCTGGCATGGTAGCCGATGAACGATCAGAGGTCCAGAAGAAATGGCAGAGCAACCAGTACCACGTCATCGTCGCCACGATAGCCTTCGGCATGGGCATCGATAAAGCCGACGTACGTTACGTCATTCATCACACCATGCCGAAGAGTCTGGAAGGCTACTATCAAGAGACGGGTCGAGCTGGACGTGATGGCAAGAGGTCAGAGTGCTACTTGTATTACCAGTTCGCAGACACAAGGATGCTGCGGAAAATGATCGATGAGGGTGAAGGTAGCAGAGAGCAGAAGCAGCGACTTCATGACATGCTGCGTACAGTCGTGCAGTACTGCGAGAACAAAGCCGACTGCCGCCGTGCACAAGTTCTGGGCTACTTCAGCGAGGCCTTTGACTCTGCCAACTGCAACAAAACATGCGACAATTGTCGCTCGGATGCATCCTTCGTCACCAAGGATCTTACGGATTACGCGGCCATAGCGTTTAAGCTCGTCAGTAAGGTGCATGAGGATAACGTCACCATGCACCAGTGTGTCGATGCATTTCGAGGTGCCAAAGGCGCCAAAATCAAAAAGAGCGGCCTCGAAGAGTATGGTTGGGGCTACGGTGCTGATCTGGAGCGCGGGGATAATGAGCGGATCTTCCAGTCCTTGCTGGAGTCCGGGGCTCTCAAAGAAGAGAGCGTAGTCAACAAGGTTGGCTTCGCGACCAACTATCTTCATGTAAGCCTTTCCGCTGCGTATCAGCAGTCGCTAACCACCATAGCCCGCCACATCCCGGAACGATTATGAAACTAAGCGCAAGCAACTTAAGCTGCAAGTTCGAGCGTCACCTACCAAAGCACCGGTCAGAAAGAGACAGGTAAAGAAGCAGCAAGCAGACTATCCCTCTACTAATGTCTCTTCGCCGGTCCGAGCAACGAAGCGGAGAATTCAGGAGTATGCATACCAACAACAACAATCTTACAGCGATCACGAGCACTTCGCGAAACCACGGCGCGCTATGCGTGACCAGAAGAGCCGCAGTCGTCAGCCTCAGGATTTTGGTGATGAGTTTGCCGCGATTCGATTTGCGAAGCCGCCACGAGTAGCCAAACAGCCTAAGAGGCTGGGCAAACCAATTACAGTGGATGAGAGGCTGACTGGGTTTGATGAGATGCAGCGAGATATTCTGCATGACTTCCTCAACGGTGCGAAGAAGTTGAGACAGGACATCATGACGAACAACGGCCATCGACAACCAGTCTTCTCCGATACAATTCTTCGAGAGATGGGGCTGTGCTTGCCCGCTGACTTGGAGGAGATGAAGACTATTCCAGGGATTAATAAGGACATGGCCGACCGCTATGGCAAGAAATTCATGCTCCTGATCAATAACACGCGAGACATGTACGGCGGTATGGCACCCACTCCACGGAACTACCCACCACAGCGTCGACCGATTGTCGAAGCACTCTCAGACGACGACTGCGAAGAAGGCGATGACGATGAAGAAGTCTACGATCCGAATCGTCAGCAAGTCATCGATCTCTGCGAAAGTGATGAAGATGACCTAGCCCCAGCCGAGGACTTGGAGAGCAACTATTCTTATGGCGATAGTGATGACGATGACGATGACGAGCGCAGAAGTCACTTCTTCACACAGCCCCCCGATCCCGAAGTGGAAGAGTTCAACAACCGCTTGACGCAGACCATATCCGCGAACACAGCCTCTTCAAAAGCTACAGCTCTGAGGAGGGCACCTAGAGCGTCCTCATCTGCGCCAAAGAAGAGACTCAATAGGAAGTCAGGAGGAAGCTTCGGGAAAAGTAGTTACTCTGGGGTAAAGAAACGAGCAGCCAGTAAGGTGACAAGCAGTAAAGCGCCTGCTGCCCAGAAGAGGGGTGCTGGAGGGACGTCCCGTGGAGGCACTGCGGCTGGTGCAAAAACTGGAGGTAGAGCTGGTGAGAACAGCAACGGCTGGAGTTCGATCATGGGTATGCCCACCTGAGTATCTCCGGTTGCTCTTTCATCTCTTTCATTAACAGAAATACCATTCATCCGCTCTGTCACTGCATTGTTGGCGTCTCGGTTCGCATTGGGGTCAATTTCGACGGGAGGTATTCTTAGCACGCGAGTACCCCATTCATCATCACGTTGGCGCATGAAGAATATGCGGGCACATCATCTAGTGTATTAAACCGTCGCCGTATCTTTTGCAATCATATATCTTGCCGTGGCTTACCTGCTTTCCCTGCACGCAAAGTCGAACATTCGTAGAGGTATAACCCAAGTCTGACGAGCTCTTATTTTGTACGGCGCGAGTATCTAATACACCTCGGAGGAGGTTTCGGTAGGTACTCGTCGGAGGTTTTCGCATGTGGCAAGCACCTCATCAGCGTTGCAGCGACACCTTCATAAGGCAAGATCTTAAGGATTTGTGTAAGCAGGCGGTATTCCTGCACTTCATAGCGCTGAACGCACACAGCCGCGTTCTCGCGATTCTTGTCCGGCGATTCCTTCCCTCAACATCCAATCTGGTGACCCCTAGCAGATAGCAGTGATCTCGTTCGTGGCATATGTCTATGCCTTGGTCCTGTTTTAGAAGATATCTAGCGTGTAGAGCTAAAGGAGGTCTCTAAGGTCCTATATTAGTTATAGATTAGGCTTGGGTATTAATTACCGTGTCCGTGCGCGCAATGCACGATTTTTGGCCCCAACGGGCTCACAAAAATGAGGCTCTACAGCCACCCACAAATGGTAAATATATATAATATCGTGGTGTAGTAGTAATTGAAGTATAGCAATTAATTTGTACTGTTTGAATTTACTTGGCAGTCTGACGCTGCGGCCACGTGACGTTGTGACAGGTGGTTGGCTTGAGGAGGCCTCCTGGGCTTGAGCACCACCCACGGCATCCACCACATGTTTTTGACGCTTGCTCTTTTGTGTAGATACTAATAAGGCTTTCTTCTTACCTGTTTAGGATAACTGTATAGGTTTGGCAGCATTGTGGGCGTCTTTCTGGCGTTGTTTTTCAGCTGCCTGTTCAGCTCTCTCCTTCTCCTGCACCTTCTTCCTCTCCTCTCGCGCCACACGCCTCTCCTCCTTCTCTCCCTCCTGTGACTGCTTCTTCTTATCACGCGCTTACCGCTGCTCTAATTTTGCAAGCTCTTCTCTTTCCTCCTGTTGTTGATTGATTGATTGATTGATTGATTGATTGATTGATTAGTTTAACGTCCTGTTTGAGTCTAAGACTATATAGGATGAGAGCAGTGAGGCTGCTCTAGTAATTTACGAGTTTTTTTCTTTGTAAGGGAATAGTACATGTAGATTCGTAGACATATAGTGAGAGCCTGTGCTCTAGTTATAAACAAAGGAAATTAGTTGTCTGTTGTCTGCTGTAGGTACTACTTGTGTGTGCCTACTTTCATCGGGAAAAGTTTTTCGAAATCTGGCCCAGACTGGCTGTTGCTGACAGTCGTGGCATGGTCGTGCAACGGCCGTTCAACGGCCCCAACAGCCCTAATTTGCGCCTAACAGCCCTAATTTCGCGCCAACATTGCTAACAGCTAAAACGCTAAGTGCCTATATTTAATAACATGGTTGGCAAGCGAGTCGGTCAGACAAGCAAGTTGGTCACCCTACCAACTTTTGCAACTTCAAAGCAATATATCTCAACAACACGATAATATTATTGCTAGATATTAATATAGTAGACTACTCTATATTAATAGTATCAGCGTTGCATGTGCGCGAGTTGTGCCCAGTCTCTTTACACCTAGTGCAGCGCCTTTGAGCGCGCTGGCTGAGGCCTGATCGCGCTCCTCCTTGACGCTCTTCATGAGCAATCTGCTGGTCAGCCTCATTTTGAGCCAGTATATCCTCTCCAGCTCCCTTTGTAA